>NC_063206.1:27813790-27893790 GCF_017589495.1 Alosa alosa | reverse complement strand
CATAAACAAACACTGATTGCCAGTCTGTAAAACTCTGCAAATTTTTTTTAATATAACACATAACACAGTCTGTAAACTGAGAGAAAAAAAAAGAGTTAATATACACCCTGTATGCCATGACAGACATGCGGCACATATCTTTAAAAAGTAGGGAGGTAGTATACCAAGCACACACAAACACACAACTAAAAACAGAAATGCCATTTGCCCATCTGCACCATCTCTCTGTTTCTCTCTCCTGTCTTCTGTAGCCACTGCCCTGCACGCTCTTACACTGTGTATATATGGTACCTGTTACTTGGCCCATATTTTATACCACAAACTGAATTACACTTACTTGTCACTGTGCTGGACAAGTTTGATGAATCCTGAGGCACAACATATCATCTCTACAAATCATCCGAGGGCTGCCAGCCACTGTCTCCCAGCCGTTAAAACCACTTCAAATCATTTTCATTGCCCTGCTATTAAAATTTGTAATTCATACCTGCCATTTAGCCAATACATAACACAAGCCAAAAGTGCTCTCTCTCTCTCTCTCTCTCTCTCTCTCTCTCTCTCTCTCTCTCTCTCTGATACACACAGACATACACACACACACACACACACAAAACACACACACACACACTCACTCACAATCACAGAGAGAGAGACAGATAGAGGGAGAGAAAGATACAATGTCCCTTTAAAATACGTAAAATGCTGATTTGCTTCCTCTTGAATGATCTCCATTTTATTCTTCATCTGATACCAAACGGCATACCAAACTGACTCCTTACAGTGCAGGGAAAAGAAGGCAAGCTGAGGTATTACCATCCGACCTGATGCCCCCCACCCCCATCCGCAAACCCCTACCAGTGCTATGACATAATGACTGGAGGGGGGTTGTTAATAAACAACTTCATTCACACAAAGTCTCTCGCTCTCCTCCACTATCTGTCACAAATGTGCCCCTCTCCTCCCTGCTTCACTCCCAGGTGCCATCCTTTTCCCATAAATCATGGCAGCCGCCATCTGATTCGATCCATTTGCCCAGAACACAGAGCGGCTGTTGCCGAAATTGGGTCAGGAATAATCTGTACCGCATCGGATGCTCTGACCCTCTCTCTCTCTCTCCCCCTCTCTCTCTCTCTCCCTCTCTTTTGCACACACTCTTTTCCCCCATTGCTTTCTTTCTTCTTCCTCCCTCGGTCCACCTCAGTGCTGTAATGTAGCCGTTTGCGCTGAGACAAAGAGGAAACTCAGGCTCTGACAGGTGAGGGCCCACGCAAAGCCCGCGCTGACAACAGTTTTATCAGTCACACCAAAGAAAAGACTCAAAGCATGTGTGAGTGTGTGGGACAGCGTGTATGTTTGCGTGTTTGTGTGTGTGTGTGTGTGTGTGCAGGTGTCTTTGTGTTGACAGTGCCCTATTAAAAGGCATATTGCCACCGAGTTGAGAGAAGGAGATTGTGAAAGAGTGAGAAGGAAAATGAGAGGACTGGGGAACAAGTGCCACTGATACCAGTTGCAGTAGGCCTAAACAAGACCTGCTATAGTATAACCCAGTCTCCACACTTAGAAAGAGGCTCACACACAAGAAGATATTTTTCTGTATAAGTAAATATTCTTTCATTTTGGTATATTTAAATTATAGCATGGAATAATAGACTTAACACACCTACACCACATCTTTACACTCAATTGTCATTTTTACAAGCAACATCTGCTATTTGCTCATTTATGTTTTCATTCATCCACATAGGGCTTTATGCATTTCATGAAAATGCTACTAATAATAATGATGATTATGGTGATAATAATATAGCCGAACCATGTAAAATGCAAAGTTTTAGAACTAATGTAATAAGGACTGTATTGGATTATCACACACAGGGTATTGCATCTCTTATCTCCTTTAGGAAGGACAAGCCATACTGCCCATGGAGCACACAAATAAAGAAACTTACAGTCAAATCAACACTATGTAGACATGTCAGAAGAAACCTTCCAAAGTTTAGGTTCAGGTTGTTCAAGCTCCTATCAGACAATAGTTGTGTTCTTTTTTTCTTGGTCTGTAATTCTTTTACACCCTGCCCTGCCATTAATAATAATAATAATAATAATAATAATAATAATAATAATAGTAATAATAATAATAATAATAATAATAATAATAATAATAATAACAACGTTGTCAGAAATCAATTTTTAAAAGAGACCTTCAAAAAATAGGACAGGAAACTAAACATGTTTGCATGACAATGAAAATAATAAAGCATCTGATCATATATCCTATTTTCATTCTTGGCTGAAGTAAACGCATATCTTCCACTCATCTATAACGATCAGTGATATCTTCAACCAAATACGCGCATTCTGTGATGTTCATCTTCTGAGACGCAGGATCACTATGCACGGTGTTTTGCTCAGTGTATATACACATTGGTCGTTAGTAAATGATGATCAGTCTTGTACTGAAAGCTGCACAAACAATACTTTGTTGTGGGGAATGTATTCATTTCATTGGGCAATGCATGGATGTTTAATTCCCTAGTTATTATTAGGTGTTTTACCTGTCGCTTGGATGTCGGCAGCTGCCCACTTGTCTACGTGAACTTTCTCTATGAAAAGAAGATAGAATCAAAGGCGATAGAGTAACGCAAGCAGATACTTGCACTGGTGTAATTTGACGTGTGTTCTATCAGATTGCCAAAATCCCGTTGTCTTTTTGATTGGCAGAGGTCCTGCCACCACCAGAGCATGTGGATGCTGATGTGTGTGTGTGTTCATGTGACTTAAGACGTGTAGCCCAATTATCCTAATGCTTTTGTCATTCAAGGGCCATAATGCACCATATATGCTACTGGTGGCTGGTTCTCTCCAACGTGGTTAACATGTCATAGAGTTCAAGCAATCTAGACCATCAGCTGCAGCTGCACATAGGCTAATTGGTAAATTACATATAGGTAAATACATTGATCAGATATTTATTTGGTTTGGTCCGCGTTAGGCCTATTGACGTGGTCAAACAGAATTAGCTACACTTCAGTCTGGCTAGGTATAGACATCTTTATTACTGATCACATCTAAAATAACGCATTTGTATGATCATTGATTTTTTGTATGATTATTTTGTTTTTGTGTAGCTAACTTAACGTAACTTTAGAGATATTTGGATAATTTATCAATTATATTCTCTGCGTTTTCCCAAATGAGGGCTAGGCTACTGCAGGTATTTTTTTGTGATGACCAAGGCCTTCTTACTCGTCAGACCTGGAGCCCAGGTGTTTGAACTTCTTGAAAATAAATCTATATCTTCGGAGTTTCAGAGTTTCATATTGCACATAAACCAATTAAACGGAATGTTGCAAGATGGATGAAACACACCAATTGCGGATGTAGAAAATTTATTGTATGAGTGGATTACAACAAAGATGTTTTATCTTGCTCCAGTGCCTCCAGATATTATATTACATACAGCACCCAGACTGGTTAACTTAAAGGTTGTTAGCCTATTGAAGATCAGTATTTCAATGCACCAATCAACGTTTTAAAAACAAATAATAACTGGACATGCAGAGGTTTCACTTTGGAGAGTTTAGTTCAATGTGTATTACAATGTCATACTTCCTCATATAACGTGTAAAACTGGTTTTACGAGGGACAAAACTGTGGTTAAAGGTACAAAATAATTAATATACACATGGTGTATTTATACATTTACAGAAGCTCGCCTCTTTCTCACACATACAATTGCCTTGTCATAAGAAATATAAATTCACCAAATTAAGTGATATAAATAGACATGATTATGTCAAACATATACGTGTTCTGTATTGTATTTTGTGAAATAGTACTTTTCCCCATAGATTTTTCGCATTTATTTTGAGTCAATAGTCAATCTTGTTATAAAGATTGTACAAAGGTAACGCCGGTAAACTGCTTCCTGGGTAGTACAATGGAGTTGGAAATGCAATAGACCTCGGAACCGGAACTCGGAGCAAGGAATTCTCTCGGAAAACTAGCGGCATTCCAACTAGAGTCTGCGCCGAAGCGTGCGCCATGTTAGCAGCCTCCAATTCCGCGGAGAGTTGACGCTTCCACTTGTTTCTCCGATTCTGAAACCATGTCTTCACCTGAGTTTCCGTTAACTGAAGGCTGGAGGCGAGGCAGGCCCGCTCGGAACTGCTCAAATAACGTTTCATATCAAAGGTGGATTCCAGCTGATACACCTGACTCCGGGAGAACACAGTGCGCGTCTTCTTCTTTGCAGAACCATTTGGTTTGTCCGAGCCATCTCTCTGTCTGTCCTCGGAAATGGGCGACATTTGACTGCATGCCCCCTCCTGGTCCTCTCTGTAGTCCGGTAGTAAGGGCTGTGTTAAATGCGGCCGTCTCTCGAGCCCATTCTGGCCAGATATTAGTCCTTTTGTAGCACCTGTATCAGCAACAACATAAGCGTTGACAATTAAAGCAACCACTTGCAAAATTTCTAACTGGTATTTTTTACCAGTGTATGATAAATAAAAAACAAAACAAAGAAACAAAGTTTGCTAACTTATTAAATAATTCAATGGTCCTTTGAGCGACATTTTAGCAAGCCTCTGGATTACTTTTACACGTATCAGGATTTCCATTACACATGCATTCGGCGCTCTGCTGCTAAAAACTGAAGAAGATTACAAATTGACCATAAGTAGAGCGTTTTAAATATGCACCCACTCTTTAATATAGCCTATCGTTCGGAGTATTACACAACATTACTGTACTTCAGTGAACTTCAATTTTCCTCAGTGCATCAGCGAAAATGTACCCATTATTCGATACTTTGTACAAGAGATCATTAAATGTGAACTTTGACTGGTTGATCGACTGTTGAAAGGTTACAAGTACCCTGTTAGACAAACAATATAATATGACCAGCGCTAGTGCACGATTTTAATTAAATCAGGTTACATTTAACGCTCAATTGACGAAATGTAGCACATTCATTCTGAAAGCCTGTGTAATCAATTAGCAGACTCGATTAAATTAGGAATGAGGGGGGAAAACATCCTGTTAATTATTTGACCTTTCATCTGCTCACTGGTGTGGCATTGATATGCCGCATTAAAACACTTGGGAGTTTTATCCAGTGCTGATAATGCTGGCAGGCAAATCTCAACTAAACGGGCCACTATTGCACAATTCACGTTTCACTCTATCGCTATTCCACCAGGTGCTGATCCATTAAGAACTATATATTAATTACAATAGTAATAGCAATTTCATGTTATTTTACAGATAAAAGGGATCCCGACATACCAAGACAGGCAAAGTTGAGGGATTGATGTCGGTTGCAGGTCTCAGGTAGACCTGGGTCAGAGCAGAAACAGTCTTCTCCTCCGCTGCATTCCTCTTCCGAAGACACAGAAAGGGTGCGTTTCCTGGGCTGCGGTGGCTTGCAGCTCTCCTTGCCTGTAGATCGTGCACTTTCGGACGGTGTACCCAGTATTGACTGAATGGTAAAGCTAGAAATTGGGGCGGGCGAACATTTGCTTCCGCTGTCCTCGGAGTTACTCATCCTCGCCTCATAACATAACAAAGTTTTATCGATTAAAAAACTACAAAGTCCTATTTTCTAATACAGTAACAGTTACGCGTAAACTATCCTCGTTTGAAAATGGGTCTCTCTCGACAAAATAGTTTGATAAGTCTCTCCAGAGGTGGAAGTATTATTTTAGTTGGTTTTCGTGGAGCTCAGAAGTGCACAAATGCATCGTTCTCCACATCCACGCGCTGTGCACTAAAGGCGGCTGGAGCGTGCCCTCATTTGCATGTAGGTAAGCCTCGCGCGAACCAATCCCGTGCTCAATGTAAACCCGGGATTTTTAAATACTCCTCAACAAGTTCACCCCGGCTTGAGAAGGGGCGTTATGGTAAAGAAAACAAGTGTTCGTTTCTGCAGATAACTTTATTATGGCATGCAATTGGAGGTCATGCTAACGTTTTAAGGATGATCCAGAATTAGGTGAAACCTCAGGCATCTAGTCCATATTGTTATGTTGCTGAATGGGGCACTACGAAATAAATAACTGAAGTCTTGGTGTTTTTTTGTTCAGATATATTTGATAATTATGTGATGGCAAAAAAAATACAAAAGGCAATAAAGCCTACTTTTGGCTACATATTTTCGCAAAACGACCTGTAGCTGATATAGGCATTGGCTACAGCTAAAACAAAAATGGACGATAGTGTCTGTCTTGATGTTATTATAATTCTTAATATAGTTATCCATAACTGAGGTTTTGATTTTATATATGCATAGTATATGCTACAAACATTTGTCACGATATCATACTCAGACACTATAATGTATGCTACATAACACTTTTTGCATTCAACCTGCAAGCATAACATATGATTGAGTCGAAATCTTCATGCATACATTCATAGCCTAGGCTATGTATGTACCTTAAAATGAGATTGTTCAAAAATAAATGAGTCAACTCATAGTAATGCAGTGTTGTAGATATATCTGTAACTAATTTACTTGAAAATAATAAACTTGTCCCATGTCCATTGTCTTTATATAGTATTAATTTGATCATTATCTACCGGGTAATCTGCTGCCTTGGTGCCAGCGGAGCTGGACCATGCTAATTGATTGACTAATTGATTGGAGGGTCGCTGTACAGCCCACCCTTCGACTTGCGTCTCCAGGGCAGCTACTTGGCGCGGTTCTACCACATTAGCTCCAGTTAGCACTCTCCAAAGATCTGCGACACTTAACAAATGATCTGCCTTAATCATAGTGTCAAAGGATGAACCTCTGGTGCACCTAAAGGAATAGGCGGTGTGCGACCCCGACCCTTTGCGTCTGAGATCTTGTGTGTAATGGTCACAAAGCAAAGGTTTTGTTTAGTTGTAAGAAAATGTCATTATTTATGGTTGATAACAGCTTAGTGCAGGGAACCTTAACGATGACAGAAAGAGATGATGATGACGATGATGATAATATGAAAATCACTGGTCTCTTTAAAATCACTGAGGTGTTGTAATGTCGTCGCGTGGTAGCAGATGTTTGAAGAGATGCGTGTTTACTCCGGTTAATATATGAGACCCATCGTGCCTTGATGTATGGTAGCCTACATATAGGGCGTGAAATTTACAATGACAGTTGAATGGATTGACTTTATGTGGTTCGTCTTTCAAACAAATCCACATGTCGTCAGTAACAATGTCTGTCTTTAAAACTAGTAGGCTCCACTTAGGCTACAAGAAAAACTAGCCTCATGGTAGACAGTCAAAATATAAAAGAGACTGTTCTTAAAATAGATGTTCAAACAGACATCATCGTATGACTCGTTTCTTGTAGGCTACTAAACCTCCAATGCAACTAAAAAAGGCTGTTTGGGTTATCTAACGCCTCCCGTTCCCAAGAAAGGGCGCAATATGTTTCTTGTCAATATTTCGCAATTCTGATGGACACCGAATCTCTGTATCAATTCAGCCTATACTTTGCTTGTACAGAAAACACTTTGAAATCCAACAGAATAAGGCCTCTGTTCGTGCTCTATCACAATGATAGCTCCTGTATGGCAGCTGTGGGCCTATAGTAATAACGGAACAAGAAACAAGACCTTTACCCAGGCAAAAAAGCTTTCTGTTAGAAAGACAGATGAAGTCATGAGCGGCTTTGATCTGGGAATCAAGCCTCGATAAATATTAAACAAAAGGCCCTTTACACGTGTGTATTATGATATATGGCTTGTCCAACTTTAAAATAAGGAAATTACCAGAGAAAATGATATCAATAAATTTTGTAAGTATAAACGTTGATTATGTTTCGATTTTCATTCAAGAATGTGAGGCCGGTCTTTTATTTTTCTCACATGTTTGGGGGCGGAGGGGAGGGAGGTAGGAGGTGGGAGGCACAAGCCCTGGAGGTGTACAATTTATGTAATCTGTGGCTGGGAAATGAATTGGGTAATTTATTGGAAAACAGAAAGTCAAGAAGATTGGATCAGTATAGCCTATCTAAGGGCTCCTATCCATCAAGTTCCAATTAACAACCTAACCATTGAGCTTTAATGGGTTTCCAATCTACTGCTCTGATAGACTCATCAATTCCTCAGGGAGAAATTAAGGGAATCGACCGCCCCTCGGCGTTGCGGTGTCATTCCTCTCCGCAACTATATGTCAAATTAAAAACACAATTAAAATTTAAACTGTTTCAATCAGAGCCTGCCCCGCAACCTATGTTTCACTTAATAGAACTTTGATGAAAATCTGATGCTCGCGTTCAATCACCAAAGCAAATGGTATATAGGTGGTGTAAAAGGAAGATTTTCCTTCCCTGAAAAACATTGCCAAAGTGCGGTTGGTTAAAACCACTTCTCTTCAAGCGCACTACTCAGTACCTTTCAATACGGGTCGATGATACATTATTACACCGGATTTCCCCCAATGCATTTCCTTTAATCTAGCAGGGTAAGTAGTCCTAACTACCGTGCAGAGGAGATGATGGACATTAACATATATGTTGATCGCTTGACAGTGAAGCGCCACAAAAGTAAGACAGTTAGTAATATCCATTTTGCAGTATCTGTGTGCTTATAACTATGTAGTAGGTCTGCCCTTAAAAGCCCAAAAGGTCTTCCCTTAAATGCCCGAAAAAAAGTCCTAAATAAACTCATTACAATTTACAAAATGAATTTACATTTGGGCCAACCCTATGACAACGCAAAACCATTCCACACACACACGCACTTTTGCGCAGACATTGGGCGCACTCGCCCACAGATGGCATAAACATACAAACACAAATATACCCTAGCGCGCACACACGCGCGTGAACGCGTTAAAGGGATACAGCAGGGGCAGGGTTAAAAAATGACTTAAGCTGTTGGCCACTTGAACCACATGTATCTGGCACTATAATATATGATGTGCTCTGCTTAAAATCAGCCACTCAACTTTCCATTTTAATGTAATACACAGAGCAGCCTGGGGTCACATTCAATCCCCCCTCTCTCCGATTCCAGTCCTCTCCCGCTGCTCCTTTACATAAAGATGTCGTACAAATGGAAATTATCGAGTGGTAATTTTTTCAATTTATGCGAGCGAATCAAGGTCATCAGTGGACCCTGTTAAAAAAAAACATGAACAATGCCCTTGATTTGAAACAATATTTTACAGACGTTTTCCGATCGATACTCGCTGGGGAATAATGCTTCACCAATCTATTAATTCTCCATAATGGGCCCACGTTGAGTTTGCATGATATCATACGTCAATATATGAGTAGTTATTACCAGTGCTTATTTGAATGTGCCCTTTGTTGAGTACCCATTGCAGAATAGTACAACACAAGAGTAACGAGTTCAACTCCAAGATGATGTGTGTATGTGTTCATGTGTGTGTGTGTGTGTGTGTGTGTGCATGTGTGTGTGTGTGTGTGTGTGTGTGTGTGTGTGTGTGTGTGTGTGTAAACTTTCCTTCAATATCCAAAGCTTTAATGGTGTGTGTGTGTGTGTGTGTGTGTGTGTGTGTGTGTGTGTGTTTTATCCTGTAACCTGTGAATGAGAATATGTTCGAATATGTATGTTCGAAGTATGTGTATGCGTAGTATGTGTAGGTGAGATAGACATTTTCAATATTATTAGTCCACTTTCCTCACTTTACTTTATCTGCACCACTTAAACTCAAAACTCTTTTATATTTCTGCAAAAGTCCACAAACAACCAACATGTCGTGAATTATATATACAACGTTAAATCTAAAATTAAAATAGGTTAATAATTTTAAGAATGGTTTAAATATTTGATACATACATAAGAAAAAGGGTGGTTCATGCATTCTGGATTGGGGATTAGCCAATGGTATACTATCAGTACGGTTTATAATTGTAATATTTTAAAATATTACAGCGGCACTGTTGATTAATTCCTTGTAGGGAGAGTGGTCCAATTTAAAAATGATCCCATAATTTATGGCATTGTCCTATTGTCACGTTATATTGGTGTAACTATATGCTAATAACATGCGCTCACACCGGCGCATACTCAAAGCATTGAGAGAGAGAGAGAGAGAGAGAGAGAGAGAGTTTTAAATGGGCCTACATAATATAATTTCCCCTCTTTCACTCTATCATGTGTAATTCCTGCCAGATCGTGGTAATTATACCACCTAATTGACTGTGTCATTTTGTATGTAAAACAATGTTTTATAAAGAGCTTAACAGGTTGCACATAAAGATGCACCTGCTCGGGCGCTTTGTACTCTTGACCAGAGGGTCCTCAGAAAACCATAGAAGCCTAACACAAATACTTGGGAATATTTAGGGTTGACGTCAACAAAAATCTAGGCTATAATTTACCTGGGCGAGCGTAAATAAACAAACAAACTTTACTTAAACTTAAAATTAACAGACCTAAAACGAATGAATTGCCTTAAAAGATGCAGGAGTAGAAAACATGTGGCTCTAAACAGAGTTATTTGTCATTTTGGAATCAAAGCAACCCTGTCAAAGTTGCATACAAATGAATCCGTCTTTTCCAACATCCACCTATGTGGACTAAAAATCAAATCGACAGACCTAACTATTTTGCCGGCGGATGTTGAGCTTTTCTGACTTAAAATATTCATAATCGATTATCGATCCGTTGTAGTCTGTCTATCGTGAGCAGTATCTGAAGAAGATATATCACAATTTGTTCGCTAATTCACTGTGTTCAAACAAATGAAGGCTTCCAGGTCATTTGAATAAGCAAGAGGCCATGTCTGCTTGCTTTCAAAGTATTGCGAACTTCAGTCTGTTGTGAAATTCACCATCACACCACGTAACATAGAAGGAACACCCTCAATTTATTTCACAACATATTTCAGCAATACAATATCAAAAAGTTATCTCTTCCTGTACAAAGGGCTATTGCCCTTATAAGGATTAAATATTTTATATACAAATGTACAAACACGTGTTCACTGAAACCATAAATTGAATAACACCAATTCACATTTGCTAGTGTAAAGTCCAGTTGTTGGCAGAACGATAGCCTATTTACTCCATTTAGGCAGAACATGTATACACAAGAAGAAAATGATTGTCCCACTGATTAAACCGCGTGTCAAGAGATGTCGGTCCCTTTTGAGAAGATCATAATTATAAGAACTATGTGGAAATATCGTTTTTAGTTTCCTTTCGAGTCAAAATAAAATTATGACTGGAAAGTAAGAGACTAAATTAAATATATAATAACACAATAAGTATTGATGTTCCAAAGGCTACAGTGCTTATTAGATTGCACATTAATCGGTGTAAAAATGTGATAGACTTCAAAGTGTGAAATCATATTCACAACACCTTTTAGTCTAAAAAACGCACGAGGCAGCTTGGTAATGGGGGTCTCCAAAAACCCTGAACATAATTTCCTGTAAAATAAAATAGAATTAATTCAAGGCCTAGTTGACATCCAGTGCCACTATACCTTAATAGTGAGAAATTATGTCCACCGTAAGAGATAACGGCAATCATAAGAGGCTTAATAATAATAATAATAATAATAATAATAATAATAATAATAATAGTATTAATAATAATAATAAGTGTTTAAATTAAAATACATTTCTCAACATTGGAAATCCCCTCTAGCCTATATCATGCTTATTTTATCTGAATTACAAAAATAGGTTGTTATTATAGTTATCGTATGGCGTTCTGTGTTCTTGTTATGTCATGTAATAAAAAAGTAATAATTAAAATTAAATTGATTTCAAACCGGTCTAAGTAGCGGAACGGATGTAACGACTGGGTGTGAATAATATACAGGGTGAGGAAACGTTAGGAGCGGTTGGCTGACAGGGACAGACCCCGGGGCGCCGCCACTCTCTGCGGCCGAGTTTTCGTGGTAGAGAATGGGTACTCGCACAATCCTTTGAGCCGCCGCATGGCTCAGATTGGCCGCCTCCAGCTCCGCGGCCAGCTGTCTCTTCCACTTGTTCCTCCGGTTCTGGAACCAGATCTTCACCTGTGTCTCCGTGAGGTGCAGAGAGGCAGCCAGACCGGCCCTCTCCGAGCTGCTCAGGTAGCGTTTCATGTCGAAGGTGGACTCGAGTTGGAACACCTGACTCCGGGAAAACACAGTCCGCGTCTTCTTCTTCCTACATGGCTTCTTGTCCGTGCCGTCCTCGCTTCTCTTCCACTCGTCTGCGCCACCCTCCTTCTTCGTGTCATCGGTGTCGCTTTCCTCCAGCACTATCTCGTCCGCGCTTTTATTGTCGTCTTCGTCATCTTTGGTGTCTGGCTCGGTCTTGAGCACCAGGTCTGGAGAATCCCGATCGGTGCCAGCAGACGTTGGAGAGGAGTCCCTTACGCTGGCCTTTTCTGCGGCTGTAAAAAAAACACACAACATATGCTTAATAAATGTCTAAGTCCAACATAATCAAAATGTATTTGCATTATTCCTATCATATACTGTATTTAATTCCTCTTCAGGTTTTAAAGCTATGCTGTTGAAAAGTTCGCCTAACTCTCAAACTCAAACACACACACACACACACACACACACACACACACACACACACACACACACACACACACACACACACGCACATACACACACACACACACACACTGTGTTATTACTTTACTTTTACCACTCACTTGATGTATTTACTTTCGAGGTCAATTTCAAAACCGCACATGACTAATCCAACGATTAAACAGTCAGATAGGCCTATTTGGAATAAGGTAGCCTAGTCCATACATATATCTGAAAGTCATACAACACATTTTTCATCAATGACCTAGACGCACGTACTAACACATAGTAAGTCTCCGTGCAATACAGTATGGTTTACATACCCTCTACAGTTCTTTGGAGGTGCGAGGAAGGACTAATCGTGTAGGGATACCACCAAGCCGATGCACGCTCTAGATATGCAGGTAGCGCGAACCTCTGTGTGGGGAAATCGAAGCGTGGAAAGTGAAGGTCTCCGACCTGCGAGAGTGAAAAACCGCCCTCCAGTCCGGCTTTCGATGGTGTGAGGACGGGCTTTGGTTTGGATGGCTTGCTGTCACAGTTCAGCAGGTTTTTGATGAAAAACGGAGAGTCTTTGGCCGGCGCACACGTCTCTGGCGTAGTCTCAGGCATGACAGCGTAGGCTAGGCTTGTATCTCTAACGCCTTCGACCACAAAATAAACGGGTTAAAACTTCCTCTGCAGGCTCTAGCAACAAGACAATTGTATTTCGCTGAAAGTCCTTCAATGGCTTGTGGTGGGATTTCAAAAGTCAGTGCTCTGCCGGCGAAAAAGCAGTCAGCAATAGCGATCAAATAAAGAAAAAGAGTAGAAAAACAAAAGTAAGATTAATCTTGCATCTTGCAGATCTTGAAAGAGATCCTCGATTGAAATGGAGCTCTGCTTGCTGCGTCAAGCTGGCGCCGGATGCTAATGATGAAATAAAAATGTCATCCAAGTTAAACGCGGAAAGTATACGGCGATTGGGCACGTACAATGGCAAATAGGATTAAGGAAGAGATGGGAAGTACAGAGTGAGAGAGAGGGGGAGCGAGTGAGTGAGTGAGAGCTAGGGACAGTGAATAGGATAAGAGCGAAATGTACCCTCCCAGACTTTGCGCTTTTTGCGCGTTGGCTGGAGGCTGGAGGCACTCCCGTGTTATTGGGTTTATATAGCCCAATTAGGTGGCAAATGAGGACAGACCATTAGTACAAAGGGATATGGCTTTTGCATGATCGTTGCTTACCTCATAATAGGAAATGGCTGGCTTGAAGTTGTTTCCCGAAAGTAAAACTTATCAAATGGTGTTGCTTTGGCTGTTAAGATTTCCAAGTTAACTTTGAACAAGTGTAAGCTATTTCTACCAGACACACTGTTGGAGAAAATCCACAATGAGATAATGCTGCACAAACATACAACATTTTTAATGAACAAGATCAACTGTAGACATAAATAGGGTCTAAGATACATGGAATTGTGAACATTAAGGCGGGAAAGTTTATTAGCAACAGGGTAATGTGTAGCCTGTTGCAGGGCTACGCCGCCAATCGCAAGGACTAATCGTGTAGCCATGACATTCATTCCTCTAGTATTTACTCACGATACAATCATATTTTAGAAACTTAAATATATATTTCTCCAGGCATCAGAGCAGCCAATGAATTGCAATATGAAAAAATGCGTATGGATAAAAGTTTTTATCAATCACAAACGTTTATATCGGTTTATCAGCCATAAGCCACTATTGAATCGGTGACATGTATATGTGCAAACTTATTCATGATCAAAGTAGACCTATATAACAAATCGGATAGGCTATTTATGCTTACATCAAATCATTTGTTTGTTCAATTATACGATCTCTCTCTCTCTCTCTTACACACACACACACACACACACACTCTCTCTCTCTCTCTCTCTCTCTCTCCTTTCTCTCTCTGTTATCTACAGCCTGTTGCCTCTTGGTGGCATTATATTATTATGAAAGAGAAATCATTTCAACCTTTGAATAGATAGGGTATTTTAAAATTAAAAGACCAGATAGGAATGGTGGTTCGTTATCCGCAGAATGGAGAAATGAAATATCCTAAAACAGATAGTAAAATCATAACAATAACATGCATGTATATAGACTATGGAAGTTGTATGAAAAAATGATATAGCCTATGTCGATGACAAATTTAAGTTAGGAAAAAAGAAAAAAGGCCAAAATAACTGCCATAGGTCCTTGTTATCATGTAAACAGTGACGTCTATTAAGTTGACGTGACCCAGTCGAAGTCGCAATTTTGTGATTAGCTTATAGGCCTATAGCGTTATGAGACTAGAGGACATTTCTTGAACATCCCATGAACTTCCCCGTCACTCTCCATGAACAAGATTATTGGTAAGCATGTATTTCCACATCCTCAGGTGTGTGTGTGTGTGTGTGTGTGCATAGGCGATTACTGCACTGAGAAGCAACCTATAACCTAGTGATGATAGCCTATCATTTAAAATATTCACATTGTTAATTCAATTTAGGAGGTTAAAATACAAACCTGATGTCTGGAAGTCTATTGACCATGATGATGGAGTTCGACTAGTCGTAGCCGACCTCAAAATCATTGAGAAAAGCATTGGCCTATATGCCACATAAGAAGCTAGTGTCCTCTATGGGCCATGACAAATAACTGCAAGGGAGAGCTGCCAAATCAAGATATTGAACCTGATTAAACCCACGCGCAGTTAGTAGTAGTCTGTGATGACAGCATTTCTTCTCTAGGCTGGCCTCATTACCTTTTATTACTGGATTTTATCTATTTTACTAAATGATATAGACCAAGGAATATTTTGCATAACCCACACATAGCTACACATCAAATGTGATTAGCGCTTGAAGACCAATGAGGCTTTTTGTTGATATTGTAGTCAGCTAGCTTTAGAGAAGTAATATCAGTAGGAGCATCCACTTTGCCTTTATTTGTTTTGTATAATTTCGGACTCATACAGAAGACCATTAGCGCTTTGTTATTCTAACATTTTAATATTTATGGTATTTACTTGCATGAAGGCTATACATTTGGAAATTTGCGCACATTAATCCACCAACATGCATGATATAAAGTTACACCTGCAGTTTTCAGAATTGTATGTGTTCAAATATTAGTTTCTAGCACGCAGCCAGATAAAGTGCTTTCCCCCCCATTTAGCCTACATGCGTAATGAAGTCTGGTTCATTAAGGCCATAGTTGAGATCTCCTTTAACTATGAGGTAATTACCTCTCCAGTTACCCATAGGCCTAAGTCGGGTGTCCGATAAGAATGGACTGACACATGGCACTGTCGAGGTGTCTTGTCACCACCAGTTAGACACGCCCATTTGTGCTAATCCACAGATTTAATTGCCATGTCTTGTTTTGGTTTCAAATAATCATCAAGTGTCATAAAATATGGCCTGCAATAGACAATTTCTTATTATTTAGGGGCTAGTTTTGACCGCGAGTTTGTTGTCATGGTCTGTGTCACGAGCAGACTTCAGCGCGTATTATTGTTACAAAGCTTTTTAAGGAGAGTCAGGGGGATGTGTTGAGATTATTTAAAGTCCTGCGAAGCTGAACTAAAAAAAAAAAACACTCATGATAGTAATCATGACTGTACTTTTAGTAGCCTATACGATATATCAGTCGAGTTAGTATACAAAATCATTATTCCTTTTGTGGTAATTGAGGAGTCTCAGATGTTAATAATTAAAATCCAGTTCCCCAGCGCCATCATGTGTTAGGATGGATTACTTTATATAGGAGCATACTGACAGGTAACAGACCAATAGTTAGCCTGCTATTTTGTGGGCGTGTGTGTTCAATAGTATTAGACCACATGGCAAATGCTAAAAAGATCTATCCTTTTATTTTTTTAAAATACCAATTTAGTTTGTAAAGGTCATAGGAACATGGCAGGTTTTACTTATTTGAAACTTGTCTATATGGACAATTTGGACAGCCTATTTATTATGTAGAATTTTACTGATTTGCAGCAGGCCTAGGCTAAACTTTTATGACTGAAACACATGGATGGTTGGCAATGTACAAAAAAAAAAACTTTGTTTGAAAAATCATAACATAGACTTCTCACAAATAATCAACAGAATATTTCTACATTAACTAATTAGAGAACACGTGGTGTAGGCTACATAGTACCATTGTTGAAGTTGGCCTCTGTATGTTCTTACTTGCACCTATTTGGCGGGAGGTAATGTAGGCCTGCCCTGACTTATATTATTTATATCCAAGTACGGAGTTATTGATTATTTCACCAAGAAAATGACGAATGGCATTGCCGAATGACACGGTCAGCAGGTTCTATTAAAGAAATGATAGTATTTCTCATGGTTTGTTAAAAGGTCCAGTTTAGATACTTTATAGGTTTACATCCATCACCTTCTAACGACCGGCAAGATGAAAAACGCGCACCTCACTGACAATAGCTGGATGCCGCTAACTCGGGGGTGTAATTGCTCTCGTATTATATATAGATTTTTGTTTTGATATCTTGTGAGTTTCTTTCTACTGCCTGATATTGTGATAAAAGACATGAATTAAATTCAGAGAGCTTCCAGAAGAGAAAAATGAGAGAGGCTTTGAGAGGGAGCCAAGCCATGGGTGAATAAAGATGGTGGATAGACCATTTAAAGCTGTGATGTGCTATTACATCATCAGTATGCATCACACAAATACATTTGTAGCAGAAAGCTCTGATTTTTGAAAAGATAGTTAAATAGCTCTGCTCCTCTAATGGCCATCACCAAGGGGGCTTACTTATTTTAAATATTATATACTGTGGATATACAGAATATGTGTTCACAACCATTGTCCAAACAAGGAACATACTTAAATCTGTAGGTTGGATTTGCATCTTTGCAATTGGTCAAGAAGAAAATGGACATGCAAGAAACCGCCTGTCAAAAGCATGATCTTTTTTCTTTTCTTCTGACAGCATTTAGTGCATTAATGCCCTAGACCGTTTGAATGAAACCATATAAAGGTGGTTGAAGGTCAGGGCGATGGGCTGACCGTAAGGTTGGACTATTGGATTTAAGCGTGGCATTTAACTTGTAAAGGAGTGGCACTGGCCCGCTGCTGACCTGGCCGTCACTTAATTGGAATTGTATGGGTATTGATTGGCCCGTGGACACGCCGGACAGTCTGAGTTACAGCGTGATTAGCAAACGTATCTGCTGAGGCTTTTTACTGGCCCATCCCAAGGCCTCTAGGATGAGTGAGTCTCAAGGCCTCAGTGTCATGGGTGATGGGAAGTCCAGCTCAGCAGGGGTCCACTGTCCACCTCCCAGTGGGATGGCGGTTGGGGGAACAAGTTGATGGCCAGGAATTTGAGAGGATATGCAATGAAGGATGCTGCAGATTTTCCATGGCATAACTATAGATAGACTGTACTGGCATTCACAACGTGTTATGGCACTGGTGCTATTATTTGTGTTTACATACGTAGGACATGAAGAAAGTCACTTGATCTACCCTGAGCAAGTTGAAATGCAGACAGTTTGTTTAATACTTTTTAACATTTTGGTTGTCAAAATGACACCATATACAGTGAATGAAATATTCAGTGAAGTTAGACATATATCATCATAATCATCAATGACTTGCCCTCCCACATGTGGTGTTTGGCAGAGTTGTCTGCTTGTCCAAGATTGTTTCATCATGGACTACATACTGCAGTGGGCTGATTTCCCTAAAGCCTAGTCTAAGACTAAAAGCACTTTGTTTCAATGAAGATTTTCATTGTACTCCTTTTGTCTGCTAATAGGACTGTAATAGTACGTAATGTACGAGAAAAGTACAGTTAGAAAATTATCACATAGGGACTGCTTCTTTATAAGCGCACACACACTCTGCACACCTTATCCCTACCCCATCCCACCCACATCAAAGTTTAAGTGCAGGTACACAAACCCACACACATGAAGCAACATTTCTGTTGTGGACGGTGTCAGTTGTCAGTGCTCAGAAGGGCTCAACATTTATAGGTGGTCAATTCACAGACATCCAAGCATGTGCTCTAATGCATAGAGATGTGAAACCATGCATACACACACACACACACACACACACACACACACACACACACACACACACACACACACACATTCATACCCACACCCAGACTTACAGTATAGTCATTCAAATGCATAGCATGCATTTAAAGTGGTGACATCTTATGCAGCACTTCCGCATGCACCCTCACTGCTCTCCCATCTGTGGCCTGCTGTGGCGACGCATGTCGTGGCCACCTGGTCTTACCTGTACCCAACACATTCTCTCTCTCTCTCCCTAACCCCCCCCTCTCTCTCGGCGTGTGTATGTCATTACGACGGCGTAATCCAGTCGGGGCTACACCGGCCTTCTTATCAGTGTCAGTGCTGAGATATAGATATGGGCTGGGTTACAAATGGCCCAAATGCACAGGCGGCAGAGCAGCCCATCAATAAAGCAATTTCTGGTGTCATAACAGCGGCGCTTTTCCTAAAGCCAACCTTTCAAAAACTTTTCCCTCTGCAAATCGCCACAGCCCCACCATTAGACTCCTGCCTTGTGGATTTAATGGATTCCGTACAAATAATATTCCACCGTAATGGAAAAGGTTGAAGTCACTGAAGACAGATGAAGTCATAAACACGTATAATTGAGAATCAAAGACCGATAAATTTTAAACTGCTATCCATTCTCTCTTTTTTAGATGATGATCTATGTGGCACAGGCATCTAGAAAATGGAAGAGATTATGGCTGGAAATTATAACAATAAATTTTCTAAACATACACCTTGATTATGCTTCGATTTTTGGATGTGGTGGGGTGGGGTGTGTGTGTGTGTGTGGGGGGGGGGGTAGTGGTATGGTCAGGATCGCTGAAAGCTTGCAGGCTAAATGGCGCCATAAAATAGGTTCTGTGCTCTTTCGCCTGGGGAGCGAAGGCATGCCTGGAGGTGTCATTTTCTCCCTCTAAATGGGGGGAAATGAATTGTGTAATTTATTGCAAACTGCAGCACAGTGAGATTAGATCAGCATATCCCATCAAAGGAACAACAATCAATCAGCCTCCAGTTAACAGCTTGAAACACATAAACCAGGGCACCTAATGGCTTTCCAATTTAGCAGATTGATAGACTTATCCGCTCCCGAGGGATGAATTAAGAAAATCGGGTACTTTCACACTTTCTTTTGACAGCACCCCTCTCTACAGAAAGGAAAAAAGGAAAAACCTCTTCCCTTCTTCCCTCCCATGGACTTTAAATAGTGAACCAGGAGTGTGTGCCTGGTGAATACCTCTGAGGAGAAAAAAAAGTGGGGAAGAGAGAGAGGGAGCCCAGCTGAGTATTTGTTATTCAGATGAGCGGGGAAGCGTGTCCGATGTGTGGAAGGATCTCATTTTAATGAGCTGATTATCACAGGTCATTTAGAACTGTAAAATCAGGCGGCCATTCACGAGCCCTGTGTAAAGACATATAAATGTGACCCTGGTGGCCTACTCAACTGAGTGGAAGAGAAAGGGCTTCGCAGTACTGAAGCACTCACAGCACTGAAGATTTATGAAAGAGACGAGATTCACTTCACATAGGAGGAGAAACATAAACAAAATAAACAAATATACAAAATTGTGATGCTTATCATTTTGGCAAAGGAGTAAAATGCTTTTGCTGATGAGGGCTGTGAGTAGAAAAACACCTTGATGTGCTAAAAAGAAAATAAAAAAAATAATAAATACCTGTTCTCATAATGACACACCTTAAGGAGTATTTTTCAGACTAACTAGCACAGCAACTTCAAATTAGGGGAGCAAAGCCAGAGTATCATGTTATAAACTGCACTCAGCATATAGAATAGCAGCATATACAATTCCTATCAGCAGGTCCCTTGAGCTCATTTATCTCTCTGTATTGTTACATTATTAAGGAGCTGTTTGTGTCCTGGGGAGAATGAGAAAGTGTTATTTTAGACTGTCGTGATGGCAGAGAAAGAGCCAAGAAGGGAGAAACAGATAGAGAGGCAGAGCGACTCAGTGCGAGAGCGAGACAGTGGATGAGAACAAACTAAACTTACCAGGAATGATTCAAGTGGTGCAGACTGACCTCACCCTGCATTAAAAGGAGTCTCCTTTTCATCCCACTGCGTTGTGTGTGATACATTTCTCCCTGTGACCTGTGCTTCAAAACTTCTGCCATCCCACTTAGGTTGCACGATTGACTGCCAATCATGTCTGGATTTGTCATTGCAGGTGATCTGTCTACAAGCAGAAAAGAGACAGGACAAATGTGACCAGATTACTACACTTTAGGATTAAAGGTCACAGAGGTAAATCCAGGTAAATCAGAAAACACACCCAGCTGGCTAGTTAGCTACACTGTACTCTGCCTAATAATTTAGTAGGGTGAGCTAATTGTGCAGGGAATTCAACAGTTGCAAAGCTGCACCGTAGCTCAGGTACCTGGATGTCCAATTAATTAGTGACAGTGACATTCAATCAGAGGCCACTATTTCAAATGGAAACAATGCTTGTTTGTGCCATGATTTCAGGACACGTTTTTGGCACAACTCTAACCCTCCATTCTGCTCCCTGTTTTCCAACACAAATACTTTGAACTTTCCACCTTGCCAGTAGCATTAACATGGTCGCTGATTACAGAGTGTTGAGCTTACAGAGTGTTGAGCTCTGGTCTGCATGCCAAGCCATTAAAAATCAGTTGTTATCGCAGGTAAAGGGAGCTCCCTAAGCCCTGAGTGGATCAGCAGGTTCTGATGTCCGCGTACTGGCTAAAGCGGAGGCTTCGCGGGCTTCTCCTGTGGCTGCGCGTCTATCAGGGCAGGAAACCCGAGTGGAAACACAAACAGAAGACGCGGCATGGCTCTATCTGCAGCCGCTCGGCTTCTGTTACACTTCAACCCAGCACCTGAATGGCTCATGTCGGACCACCAGGTTGCCTTATCACCAGCCAGCGGATCAGAGCAACACTTCCCCAGCTCTCCAGGGACAGCTATGACTATCTTAAAAGAGCAAAGCGTCAATCACTTACTTTTAACCAGTCAATTAAGTGCTGAGGTACAATGAGAGGAGGTAAACCAGAACAAAAAACAGAACTACATTAAAAAAGCATTGAAAGATATCTAGAGAAAGGGACAGAAAGGCCAGTGTGTGTGTGTGTGTGTGTGTGTGTGTGTGTGTGTGTGTGTACGGTGCAGTGTTAACCAGCTCTAAAACTTTGCTACTTTTAAAAGAGAACATCTGCAGGTAAATAAAGCATGTTTCCCTCAGTTAGGAAAAAAAATAGCGCTTTCAATTTCTTGAAAGCACCGGCATGATTTAATTCCTCCTTACAAAAGAAGAAAGGGCAGATCTACTAGGTGTCTTATTTGCAAGTCAGTCCTCAGGGCAGGCCTTGAATGAATTGTCAGCCATTTTCTCAGCCATAAATAAAGGACCAAGCTCAGATGGACCCCAGATCAACAGAATACAAATCCAGACTTTTCCTGTTTATGTCTTTCCTTCAAATGCCAGCAGGGAGCACAATTAACAGCCTGGAGTCTGAGAGACATACATTACTCCTCTAGACCAGCTGGAGATGAAAATAAAATCAACTGGATAGTATGGTATATAGGTATCAGAATGGCTATCAGGGTGGGTATATTCCACATCAGATGGTATGTAGTGATCAAAATGGGTTTTGTCCTTTTTTGTTTAACTTTTTACTCATACCACCCTCCATTTTGCAGTAGGCCCAGGGATCATCCCGGCAAGTTCATTATGCAGTTTAGAATAAAGGCCATGCATGTGGTTTTGAATGAGCGTGTGGCAGGCACATCGGCGCAGGGCCATATGTGAGGCCTTGGGCTATTGAAGTAAAACAAACAAATCAACATGTATATAGGTTTAATAAAAGGGGAGTCCAGTATTTAGTCTCCTTGGAGTCAGTGGAGGGAACCCATACATCTTACTGCTTATCCGTTTTCTGTCGTGGGCTGCCGTTTCACCTCTCCCTCTCTCCCTCACCATCTGTTTGCAGAGAAGGTGTGCTATTCAGGATCTGTCCATTACGCTTAGGCGCAAAGAAACATTGATTATTTGTAAAAACATAAGTGCAAATCAAACCAACGGTGCTCAAATAGATGAGTGGCCCCCTGTATCTGCACACACATGAGAATTGAGACAATTATTAACCGATTGACTTTGTGATGGTCACATTCTTTTTCTACCTGTCTTTCATTTATTTTGCTTTTTTTTATTTCTTTTTTTTGCTTTCCCCTTTGCAAAGACCTTGACTGAATTGTCATTCCCTTATGGCCATTTCCTTCTCTCTCTCCCTCCCTCCCTCTTTTGTTCTCTCTTTTCCTCTCTCTTTTTCTACCCTACACTGTGCCATAAAGGAATTTATTCCCAGACTCCAGATGAAACCTTTCCCTCAGCCTCTTATATATTTTGCTTTCTATTTCACTTTAATAGCGAAAAAATTGGTTACATATTCTTTTACAGCCCTCCAATGCCATTATGGCGCCTGTTGTCATTCGATTATTTATGGAAAACTATTTCATGCTTACTTACATTTGCTACTTATTTTCCCCGCGTGGCCTACAGCACATTCAACCCATTCCAGAAAGCCTTAAAGCCAATTCTTTACCAGTCTACAGGTCGGCCCTTCTCCCCCTTCCCGGGATTGAAATGCCACAGGAGGAGGGGAACAGAGGTTGGGCAGGGGCTAGGTATGGGTAAGGTAAAGGAGGGGCATAGAGAATAGATAGACCAGAGTCGGGGGAAAATGGAGGTGAAACAAAAGGGAAGAATAATAGGAAGAAAATGCACTGAAAGTTAAGAGAATTAAATAAGGGTCCTAAAAAGAAATAAAAAAAAGGTTTCATAGCTCTCATAACTCCATAGCAGAGGTGTGGAAGAATCAAGAGTACAGAGAGGATGAAAAGACTAAACTAGGAAATAAGAAGCTAGATAGTCATCTTAAATAATGTGGGTGTGTGTTTGAGCAGGTTCAGTCCCCCAAAATACATTTTCAACACTAACATACAAACAGGGGAAATGTTATAAACTATAAAGTGGATAAAGACTCAAATTAATCTAAATACTGAACATATTTTAAGTTTTAGGATTTAGGCAAGTTTTAAGATTTAGGATTTTAATGCCAATGATGAAGGATGGTGTGCTATCCTTCCTGGGTTGCCAAAGCCTCACCTTCCTTAGTCTGCACAACATCACCATGTTCTCTGCTCCAGTTTGAGCGGGGATGGCTGGTTTGTCACTGTCACAATGGCCAACGAGGGTAAGTAATGATCCCACCCAGTGTGGCTTGACAGCGGGACGCATTTCCCCTTCACATTCCCTCCCCAGCCAGTGAAAGGTCCAGCTGGACACAGCCGCAGATCGATACGGGGGCAGGGGGTCAAAGTTCAGTCATTTCTCCCATTATGGCCCCAACTGCTCGCATCATCTCCTGGCTAACGACGCCTGCAGTACTGGCCTGGGTCATTTGGGTCTCAGAATGTTGCTGTTTTGTTCCTTCTCCCTCTCCCTTGCCTACAGGACTGTATATAAAATGGAAAACTTTAATACACAGAATACTCACAGTTTGTGCTTTTATTCCCCGCCTCTTCAACTTCTTCCCTGTATGAATACATCTAACACTTCACAACACTGATCTATACAAATTTAATAACTCATTTATAACTATCTTATTAATTGCTAGTCAATATATACCAAGTAGCTAATTATATGTCGTACCTCAGTCTGAGGTCCCCTACAAACCCATCCACTCAGCCTGTAGTGGTTTCCTTGTCTGAGTGAGTCATTTTGGAGACCCAGGATATCCTTCTGCTCTTGATTGTGTTGGATCAATAACCAATACATTCAAAGGGCAGCCCTCTCATTAGCTACAATTAATCTGAGACCTCCTACATGTGCTAATCAGTTGTGCTAACCAGCACCCCTCTCCAATGCCTGAAAGTATACTGACACAGACACTATTCATTCAGAGCACGATATGGACTGGCCACAGGACTTACGGTCTAGTTGGCTTCATCACTTAAAATGAAAAAAACACCACTATCAGGGACCCCAGGCAACAAAGGCTTTTGCATGAGTGCAAACTATAAACATGCAATTTGCTAATTAGTTGACACCACATCAAATAATTGTATACTTAATGTGGGCGTTCATAATAATAAATGAGGGGCACAAATGAGATAGGGATAGTGAAAATATCAAATAAT
Organism: Alosa alosa; assembly: GCF_017589495.1. NCBI lineage: Eukaryota > Metazoa > Chordata > Actinopteri > Clupeiformes > Clupeidae > Alosa > Alosa alosa. The sequence goes on along the minus strand of NC_063206.1, from coordinate 27,869,045 downwards.
GATACTTACCACATTACTAGTGGTAGGCCTAAAGGGCTACCAATATGGTCTTGTCTAACAATGGTTCATGGGCCACGGTAAAAGCAAAGAAAGCTGGAAGGCAACGACAAAAACACTTATCAGGGGTGGCTGAGGGCCCTGGGGGCTTGGCCCGACATGTTTGGTGCTGCTGCATGTAACCAGCGGGCTGTGAAGAGGCCGAGCGTTTTAAAGATGTGACAGAGGATGCTCTAAATTATTTGACCAGGGACAGCGCTATCCATTAGGCCTGCTCTCTGCGGCCGGTGTGAAACGCTCGTATTGGGGCAACTGTGCGTTCGGAGATATCATTCAAGACGATGAACTACAGCTGCCGTCTGACATGCGAGAAAAATGCCTCCACTTTTCAGGCTGTACAAATGGCGTTTGGCTGCGATAACTCACGAGTGGACACTTCATTTCACGTCGAGAGCGACTGGACCCAGTCACAAGCTATTATACCATCTTCTTTATTAGTGGCCTGTAGTTTTGGTGTTGGGCCCCTCAGATAAATACAGCTAAAATGCCACTTCACTCAGAAATATTGGACCATTCCTCTCGTGCCTGACTGGGTCCAGATGGCAACCTGTTTCAGGTGTTATAAACCTTTTTTTGAGGACACGTGATCGTCGTGCCAGCTATCACTCACCCTGAGTGCCATCATATGCAGGCCAATAGAAGTGATCAGTAGAATTTCCTCCAGGCTTCCCGCACAGGAATCATAGTCAAGATAATTGATTACCACTTTATTATTTAAAAATTGCTTGCAGAAATGAATATTAACTCAGGTGAAAAGGAACAAATGGCTTTGCGTATACCTGAGAATGCCACCCATTTATGAGTAATTGTCTCATTCGTCATCGGTGACGTCGTGTTTTATGGATGTAAAGTCTCTCCATCGTTCCAGAGGAAAGAGCCAAGCAGACAGAAGAAGCTCGTCACCTATGAAGTTTGAATCCTTCCTCTGCAGTGGCCTGGTGCGTTGCTACGGTGACGAGGGGGACCATTCAGACTTCATGCCGTGACAGCAGTTTTATCGTGCGTCGCATCATAAAGTCACGCCGTTTGCGGTACGCATCCCCGACACTTTTATTAAACACCTATTCAGTCTGCGTGGGGCTTGAGATCTGTCCAGATAAATCCTCATGAATAGTATAACTGTCTGTCGGAAGACAGTCGTGTCATAGCACACGACGACAGAAACGATGCATGGCAAGTCAGGGTTGGAGGTGTAATTTCACCCGTGAAAAATGTCTTCACTCGCACACGTAGCCTATTAATTCATTTGTCCCCAATGTTATATGTTTGCTTTTTTTGTTGTTTTGTTGTCAACAAAACGACATACATTTTTTGAGGTCTCGGATGAGCCCAGATTTTTGTGCGTGTTTCTGTCATATGAAATTTGCACATTTATCAGGAGATTAAAATAGCACAAATTTGAATTCTGTGAGGAGGAAATTTTCTCTGGCACACGCAGGAAATTAATCAGGAAAAAGTACCTTTGTGTGGGGCGCATTGCTTTATCACGCCTAATCTGTTCTTTGTGAAAATGTGGCTCGCCCCAATCCTTGGCAATCGAGGACAGCATTGCAGCTTTGTGAAAAACCACTTGTTCCCCGGAATAATTAGAGATCTCATAACCGCATTAAAAGGGACGGCTGGGGGAGGAGAGTGGAGACTGAAGCCTTGTTTGCCCATTTAAAGTGTGATCCAGATAATGGTGTCTCATCAAAGGTAGCAATTACATTCATTACACAGAAGGCTCAGCTCAGCAGCAAGGAAATTAAGTGGCAAAAGAATGAAAAGCTTAATATGTACTTCCTTTATCCCAGGCTGTCTCCTCCCTTCTTTTTCTTTAGCTTTTCAGGCGCCCCTGTGTTGAATAAAGAATGGGCGGGGGTTTCAAGACATCAATAGTGTCGGGGTGAGAAGAATAAACCCCTGCCAAAGCCCTCCTTCACCTTTTTCTGTGCTTGCGGTCTGCCGTTTGCAGTGGCTCTGGGACCAGGAGCATCACTATAGCTGCACTTTTCAAATATGAGAGAAAGGCTTTTCTTTAGAGTGAATGTCCTCTATGGCTTTTAAATGAGCTCAGCATATGACAGGAGTCTCTCAGAAAAAAAGGGCTGAGGGGGCCTTCTCCAAATTAATACCCTATTTCTTTTCAGGGGGAAATTAATTGTTTCGTGTTCTATAAAACCACAAACAGCACACAAATCAAGCAGTCCAGTGGAGAAGGAAGCTCTTTCTTTTCAAAGCCATTTAAATGTGAATTAGGGCAAGTGGGTGACTCCACGAGTCTGCCCTCCCACCCCCACTGACAAACAACGTTCAGGAGCAGGTGTACTTTTAGATCTGTCATGAATATGTCCTATACTAATTAAAGGAACACACTATGACAGTTAAAACTAAATTTACCATTTAACAAAGTCACAGAACAATATAAAAAAGTAATGGGAATAAGTAAGTGTGGTGCACTGTATACAGACACACTTATCCAAACTGAAAAATAATATTGCATTAAGATCGTATTGGTATGTACAACAATAAAATATTTATACAATGACAATATCATTACACAACACAGTCCCCTTTCGATCTCTATGCATCATGTTACAGTGCACTGTTTGGTCACAACCCATAGCAGTGTGGTAACATGTAGGCCTACCATCAGACAACATTTGAATTACATTTGACCACCTGCGATCACAACAATGAGATATCCATTACTATTTGGCTCACCCTAGGATAAGAATACAATGGAAAATAGTTCTGCTTCATGGTTTTACACACAGGAAATTCTTCTATATTTCAGAGGCCTTTTTAATCATTGTGATAATTAGTTGCTACGAATAATTTTGAAGTGTGGTGCTAAAGGAACAATAACACTCAACAAGAGGTGTACTTTCAGAACTCTAATTAATCTTTCTCAAACTGACAAATTATTGTCACCCCTTGTGAATTATTTAAAAGGAAGTGGCTTCACTGGAAACCCGAGCATAATTAAATTGCAATAAAATAACATTAGTGCCGACAGGCCATTAGAAGGTGCTGTAATTGACTGCTGCAGGGGTCGTAGTTCAGCCGGCGAAGGTCGCCTGTCACGTCGGTGGAAAAGCCCTGAAAGCACTTGTTTCCCTACAGTCCACCTGGGTGTCCAGTTTCCTCTTATATGTCCAGTTCTGCCACTGCGTCTAAGACAGCAATATTTTATCTGATCTTGTGAGGTCATTGTTATCTGGATGTGTCATATGAAATATGTATGTTGGATTTGCAGCATAGCAACAGGGAAATCATGTAAACAACTTTGAAGATCCATATTGTGGCTTCAAAATACCTCTAAGCTGAACTTAATACTCAAGCCTATATGTGATATTACAGCAGGCTACATCATGACACAAAAAATCCTCTTAGTAGTAAGGCCTACCATTAATTTCACTAGGCCTGTATGGGAGAGGTTTCTTGGTCCTGCTAGGGTCTCATGCTTTGTTGTCATATGCCATCTAGTGGTTTCACATGAAACATACAACCACACTTTCCATTTTTTTTTTATTGACGGCAACCAATAAAAATGCCAACATCAGCTTTTACATTTTACAATAGTATATTTGATACAAATGTTAAATCCACACTGATAGACTCAAAAGTTGTTAAATCCACATTGTTCTCTCAAAAGTTGAACTGAATGGCTGAATACAAACAACTAATTACTGTACATTTTGACAACAACAATTACGCTTACACTGCTCCCTGCCAGGGCTAAATGGGTTCATGTCTCTGTGCCTTAGGCGCGGTGTTCTTTACACAAAAAGTAATGCTCCCGTTACATGGCTCTAAGGAGTGTCAATGCAAAGGATACAATGGCCTCACTCAAACTGGTCATTTGTCACACTCTCTTCAATGGTTTTCCAACAACTTTGACACAAATGGAGCAACACGATCCTCAAACTTCATGGTTCTTTAAATATTCAACACAATCAAACTTGAATGAGTCAATCTAGCTATTTAAAGTAATGCTTTGGTCATGGGGAAGCAACAACACTAGCACTGCATGCAATTTAGCCTAGACCTTGTAGAATGAGCTAAACCTACAGAAATAAATGCTAAATGGGGTTAAAAACAGTCAATTTTCCAATTCATGCAAAAAAATAACAGCTTCCTTCCTCATGGCATCACCATAAACAGCTGACCTCTCTTGTATGACTCACTCTTGTATACTCTTGTTTGCACTCTCAAACTGAACTTTATGTGGGCTACAATGTTTATCATATGTGTGATCATTACTATTGTGGTGCCTTAGTATTCAGACCTAATACGATATATCTATATAATACTATATATATAGCGTATGATGTATACTGTCTGTAGCCTGTATTGTACACTGTCTATATTGTCAGCCTATAGACTATGTATTGCATCATTCATTCAATATACTATTAAATTGCTAATTAAACAAAAACAAAAACAAATGCCCTGTTCATTATTATTGAAGGGTGCCTTCTGGTGTCCTGGACATGAATAACTAATTTGCCATTTCAACATATAAGTGCCCTTGGAAGGGTTTGTTACATACATAGATAGATAGATAGATAGATAGATAGATAGATAGATAGATAGATAGATAGATAGATAGATAGATAGATAGATAGATAGATACTTTATTGACCCCCAAGGGGAAATTCAACATTGGTCCAAGTATGTTATTTTCAGAAAAAGCATGCAAGAAGAGGATGCATGCCATTTTGCTATGTGCCCAGCATTAAAGATCAAATTGAGTAAAATATATTACAAGTTTTCATTTTTACTTTTAAATTATTGTTTTGCTAAACAATATTATTACTCCACTTAAGTGCATTGATAATTTGGCAATAAGGCCAATGTCTTTATTTATTTAAAAAAAGAGTTTTGTTTGTCCCTGAAATGATTGTCCCTAGGCATTGTGCCAAGGCTAGCCTATATTATTAACTGTCCACGACAGGGTGGATATGTTATGCTTACTCTCTGATTATAGTCCCATATTTATTTAAAAATAAGTGTGAGAGCTCCAATATATATTTCCACAGCTTGAGTGTCTACTAGATAAAACATAAAAAGACCAATTTGACCATGTAGAAAATGTATGTAGGAACTATTGAATATTTCAGTCGGACCAATTATTGTGATGCACACGTGAACTCTCACCCCAGCAGAATTTTCTTTTGTTTTGTTTTAGCTTGCGCTGTAGCAATGAATCAGCTGTATCGTCGGCGGTGTTTTCTGATTGATTGTTTATTCACGACAGTTTAAAGTAGGGTGTTGAAGTTGACACACAGCACAATGAAAACTTATATTCAATAGGAAAACGGATTCTGTACAATTGAGAAGCTGTGGAAAAATGCTGGGTAGTGTCGTCGGATGCATGTATCAGCTGTCTAATTTGACTGATTTAGCGCATCAAAGCGGGGGGGATCATTCAGCAACTAATACTAGGCAAACTGGATTCTGATTTCTACACGTCATATCATAAGACTGCAGCAGGTAATAAATACATTGTCCTACAGTTAAGTAGCTAGCTAGCTGTGGCTTAGCAAGTAAGCTAACCCAATTCACAGTGGACGAGACGCTATAGCTAGCCAGCTGCTAGGTGACAGTTTTGTCTAACGTTAGCTAAATATCCAACAGAAGCCGTAGCATAGCAACAGATGATGTCTTGTTTAAACTTAAACTTAGCTTTCATCAGCCAGTGCATTACATGTTCAAACATTTCACCCTAAATGTGTTAGTTTGGTCATGTTTTGTTATAACGTTGTAACGTTATGTGTCGGTCCGTTTTTGGTCAGCCATGTCAACAGGTGAGCGAGTGGCATTATTGCTGCCTAGTGTTGTGTGTAACTTTGCCATGATAACGGTATCGTTGTCATGGCCAGTAGTGCTAACGTTAACCAGAAAACTGGCGTTAACGCTATCAGTCCAACTGCCTAATGTTTCTTTAGCGGTGTAATGTCTGTTTAACGTTAGCCTTTATTGTTGGTAGATATAGTTGTCGATGGAGCCCATTATTGGATGTCAACATTTAACGTTAACGTTAAGTTACAGCACATTTCGACGATTCTTCTTTCTTTTACACAGCTGGATACATAGTTACCTGAGTAGTCAGCTTACATCAAGCTGACAATAATAAGAAGATATCTGGTCCCCCTTCCGATTTTCCAATGGGTGAAGAGAAGCCGGAGACCTTAGATTTTGTGAAGGACTTCCAGGAGTACCTGAGTCAACAGACACAACATGTCAACATGATATCAGGATCTGTCAGCGGCGTCAAAGATGTAGATGAGCTTCCTGGAGGTAATCTTAACGTTATTTAACGAAAACTTCATTCATTTGTGTGGTATCTGTAGTAATTCTAAGAACTTAAATAGCAATACAACTGTACACTGAATCAGGATTCAGGTTGTTTTCAAAAAGATTCCAGTACTGTCATGCAACATCTTTAATTGTTCATAGATATCAGTCAAAATGGTCTGGATCATCCCTCTGTGGATATAACTTTGGATGACAGCTCAGGCATATTGGTGGACGGCTTTGAAAGAACCTATGATGGCAAACTGAAATGCCGCTACTGCAACTATGCTACCAGAGGCACAGCACGGCTTATCGAGCACATCCGCATCCATACAGGTGAGTGTGTTTAAGTCATAGGCAAAACAAGATCTTTATGAACAACATCTTGAAGATGAATATTTAGGAGTAATATACCTCATGGTTTGGACTCACCATGTTTTAGATTTAAGGCAGCTAAGAATGTTGTCTTTCAGCCAAAATAGCTGTAGTGTGTAATTTATTGACTAATTTTTGCATGTGCTCCGCATCATTTTTCTCATAGGTGAGAAGCCGCATCGATGTCATCTGTGCCCTTTTGCCTCTGCATATGAGCGCCACCTGGAGGCCCACATGCGTTCTCACACAGGCGAAAAGCCCTACAAGTGTGAGCTGTGCTCTTTCCGCTGCAGCGACCGCAGCAACTTATCCCACCATCGGCGGCGGCGCCACAAGCTACTGCCCATGAAGGGCGCGCGCTCGGCTCTCTCCCATCGCAAGGTGCTGAGTGTCTTGCAGAAGCGCGGCGGCTCTCTGGGCTACGGCCGCCGCCTGCTCATCAACCTCAGCCCTCCCTCTATGGTCATGCAGAAGCCCGGCCCTGACCAGCACCACCTAGCTGACTTCAGCCATGAGCTGCCTTCCCACTCCAGCCTCCACCAAGACTCCTACGACGGCCTTGGCAAGGTGCAGCCCTCCGACAGCAGCAGCAGCGGCGGCGGCGGGGAGGCCAGCATGCACCGGGAGCCGCATGACCTGTCCATGGACAACCCGCTCAACCAGCTCTCCACACTGGCCGGCCAGCTAGCCAGCTTGCCGCCGGACGCCCACGGTCCACCAGAGTCGCCAGGCGCCGAGTCGCTGCCGGACGAGAAGCCGTCCTTCCTGGTGCAGCAGCCGGCGGCGGCCCCCGCGGCCGTGTCGGCCAGCATGGCGCAGGCCTCGTCGCCCATCACCCCCGAGCCCCGGCCCACTGCCCACAGCAGCTGCAGCCCTGGCGGGGGCCCGGGCAGTGAGAGAACCAGCACGCCCAGCGGCATCACCAGCCAGCCGGGCACGCCGCCCCCGATGCAGGACCCGCAGATGCCACAGCACTGCCCGCACTGCCACATCTACTTCCCCGACAACATCCTCTTCACCATTCACATGGGCTGCCACGGCTACGAGAACCCATTCCAGTGCAACATCTGCGGCCACCGCTGCAGGAACCGCTACGACTTTGCCTGCCACTTTGCACGGGGCCAGCACAAGTAGTGAGCCAGGCAGGACACAGCTGTGTCTGTGGGGTGCCTTTCTCACAAAGTACTGTAATATTAGATGTTGTGCCCAAAACATTCTAAAGTGGAGCATTTATATTGATCCGCTTTGAACCTCCTGTACTTTTTAAGGATTGTTTTAAATGTAACTTTATAACCTGTTCTTTGTCACTTTTTATTTATTTTTTGAATATTTTTATGAAATGTTCCTTTATTTACAAAGGTGGATAACATTATATGCTTTTAGCAAGATATTATATATGCTGATTTCAGTTTAGTGCTATTAAGCTTTGGTGAATTTCTGTGTGTGCAGCACAACAGTTATAATAATGTAACTAAAGAGTGCCTCTGATGTTTATTTTACGGTCGTTCCATTTCATCATCACAAAGTAAGGCATAGCACAGTATGTTGTGGACAGATGAATTAAATAAGAAATGTATTCATTATATTAAGGTTGCTTGGTATACAAAGCTTGTATGATCAAGTTCAGGTTGCTGTTTCTGTTTAAGTTGAGGATGTGGTGGAGTGACCAGTAGTGTTGATCTGTCTTACATTGTTAAAAACCCTTCAGAGATTTCAGTAGAAAAAAAAAGGAACTCAAGTGATGACGTCATGTGGATGTGATTTGAAAACCAGACCTTATTGTAAAGGTTGCCCCCGTTTCTCATTCCCTTATCATGTAATATCTACTTGCCAAGTACTACCAGAGTTGCCACATGTTGGTGTTCATGTTAATATCCGTCTATTGTTTAGCAGAGTTATGATCAAAACACGTGTGTCCAAATTTCAAACAAATTAATCATGAACATTGTGTCGATAATATAGATGTTCAGTGTCAATAAAGATACAATCTTGGTCAACTAATAGATATGGCACTTTTACTTTTATTCTTGTTTTTATTGTTGATATGCAAGACTATGTTGGTATCTTGTGGTTCTGTGACAAGTGATAGATATTATGTTATATTGAGGCCATAGGCGAGGTCCATTTTAGCAGGACTCTTACTACTTAGTTGGAGTCCAGACACAGAGAACATACCATGTTTTGCTTTTTGGAATGCTTTAATGGTTACACTAAAGTGTAAGGAAACTTTTGGATGAAAGTAGGCCATCTGTAGTTTGCAATCAAAGTTGTTCATCACAAAGGACATGATTAGAGATTAAACTGAACATTACTGGTTGGTCATAAGTTGATGAGGTCATGACTGCTATTATTTCAGACATCATCTAGCACCACTTTCTCTTCAGGATGCTGCACATCTAAATAAAGGGAGGGAGGGGGGGTTAGTCAAATCCTTTACATTTTTAAAATTAAAAAATGTACAATTTACATTTAAAATACTATATACAGTATTTGAGGTCAGTACAAATGTCTTGTTTGACCAAAAGCTTCTGCAAGCCAGGCATTATAAACATTGCTAATATTAATCATAGCACGTAAGAAGGCAGTGAGTGATAATTGTAAATTTGGGCCTCTGGTATATCAAATCTAAGAATTCAAAGCAGAGAGACATAGAGTGAGGAAGTATGAGCTGAAAAATTTGCATTGAAATCCCTAGGTAGGCCTACTGTAGCGTTCGCCAACTTCACTTGATTTACAAAATGCAAAACCTAAGAGGAATGTTTGCAGCTGTCTATTAACCTCTCAGGCTGATAGGCCCCAAGACTACGGTGGTCATCGCGAGCTGAGGGTCCAGGTCTCGAGCCCTGCGGGTGCGGCAACCCTGGCGACAGCGGGAGTTGTAGTCGTTAGCTGGACAGACAAGGACCTTGCACTGCAGGTACACAGAAGGATACGTGCGAAGGAACATGAACGCCCGGAAGCGGAACCGTGCATAATACTGAGAGCCACTGGTGTAGGAGTAGAAAGTGCTGTCTCTTGGACACCTGGCAAGAAGGAAAAGTCATCATACCAGAAGTTAGTGCTCTGTCACCTGTCACCGTTGTCATAGAAAGGACAAAAGAGCAATGATTAAAAAACGGTTTGTGACTCTCCTACCCATTTGCCAGTAGATAGTGGGAGTGGTGGTTTGAGTTGTCCTGGGGGTCTGGTGAGGCCATACATGTATCCAGGAAGAGGACAAGCCTGCTGTCAGGGTTCCCTAGGCTGACCTGAACGTACATGTACTCATTAAGAGAAACATAGTAGGGATCATCATAAATTTGCTGGTAGAAACCTGAGGTGTAGAAAGCCATGGTGGTATTGTAATGGCCGGATCCAGTGACATTAAATTTCAGTCTATCGTGTGCCACATACATTATTTGTGATATGGAGTCCTTTTGCATATGACAGGCAACAGACAGATAGAACTGAGGCAGGTAAGTGATATCCGCAGAATTATTTGGGTATGTGCGGACCTCGTTATTATATATCTCCCAGCCATTTTGGATCTGGAATGGAAAAGAAGGGTGGTTAATCTCAGTGTACGTACATGGATTTGTACCTAAACTCATTTCATGTGCTATGCATAATGTGTTAGTATGGGGGACGGGTTGACACAAAATGTAACGGAAAGAGTGTCTCTGTGGTAATATGCAATGTTGCAGGGACCTGTAATTCAGTAACCAGGACTACTGTATGTTTCACAGGACTGATTCCAAGGCAGTGCACAATGACATGAAGAGTAGGGCTCTACACTTCAGCAAGTTGCTCTACAACTTAGTAAAGACTTTGCAAAGTTCTGGAGCTCTTTTATATCAACTTGAACATATTTTTTGAGTGGATTATCTGAGCATTTAATTCAGATTATGAGTAATAAACTGATGTTTAATGACTTATCTTCTTAATGGTAAATAATGGAGTTTTGAAACATCTAGTTTATAGTATATGTTATAGCCTTAATAGTCATCAGTGGTCAGTACCTTTCTTGTAGTTCCACAACGATTTTTTAGAAATCTGAATACCACCTCGTAACTGTTCTGGGTAGGCCGACAATACAGGTCATTCACGTAAAGATCATCACCAGTGAATCCTTCAGAGCTCAGGAAGGATCTTGAAATTGTGATGGTCATGTTGTCCAACGAGCATTCGACATGGCCTGTCAAAAAAGACCCAACACACTCAACACGGTTCTAACACCTTATTATTTCTCCCTAAGCCACAACAACAAAAAAAAGTCTTGAAAATAAGGAGCTATTTTTATTTATCATTAGTTCTCAGAACCATATGTTTTTTACCCACATTGGAAGCATATCCCAAACATTGCTGGATGCTTGATGATGCCTTTTCTATGTAATAATGCATGACTTATTTGATTGGATAAGCACCTGAAGTGTACCTCTGCACAGTCTGAATGAGCAATACCCTGTTACCTTTACTGGCTGACAGCGAACTGATGAATTCTGCCCGAAAGCCACGCCTCCCCACTGAGCTGTCACTTCTGAAGAGCACAGTCATGTGGTTGGAGGAGGAGTGGAAGGTGTCCAGAGAGGAGTTGTGGCAGAGCCGACCCAGCTGGTTGTAGCCCACTGAGGGGCCGTCATACACAGTGATGTAGTCACAGCTACAACAGCCCTGTAGCCTGAAGAAAACAAACAGAATGGTGAGTTGTGGCCGAATTTGATTACAGATTATTGAAAGAAGGCGTTATTTCTTCCTTAAAAGTGATAAAGTGATGCTGCATGTTTTTTTTTTTTTGCGTAGATATTCTAAAATGGCCCGGACAGATTTGTTGGTAACAAAGATGATAAATTATTGGATTATAGTGGTGTTTACAGCTAATCATTTCACCAATTTCATTTCACCTGTTTAATCCCACTGGTCACAATAGTGACCATAAAAAGTTGTAATATGTAAACTTAAACTGTTACTGAATTAACTTAATTGTAATAATTATATAATTATTATGAAATCATTAAAGGGTCTCAATGAAATATGTGCAGTGCCAATTGCCCATATCTGCACAGGCCAGATATCCAGACATATCTAAATCCAATTGAATATCTCTGGAAAGAGCTGAAACATACAGTCTGTGAAAAGCTGACAGAAATATAATTTTCCCAAAGACATGTTCATTTGTTCTATTATTCAAAATGTTCTGTTTAGTGAAGTGTCCAGATCTAAGTCTAATTGCCATTAAACATGGAATAAACGATAATGAATACCAATGGTCACTTTCAAATGAAAGACAAATTGAGGGGTTTTCTTTTTTCGTGAAAGGGTACCAACAATTGTGTCACAGCTCCGGACTTGAACCAACATGGGCCTATAATGGATGTGGTGTTGCCGGGTTAGACTAAGGAAAATTGGGATTACAATCTCTGATCTTGTTACTCACTCCAGGTCAGAAAATATCAGTAGGACCCTCTGCCCAGAGGGAGCCGAAAGTCTCCACTCACAGTAGGCATTGTCATGATAATAGTTTGGATAGTAGGGGCTCGAGAAAGACCCAGATACATCGAGGTTTCCTCCACATGGCGGATAAGTAACTAAAAGAAAGCAATGAGCTGATTAATGATTGATAAGTAATTCAAATGCCAGAAATGACATGCTGATGGTAGTATATTGTATGCATTATATATTGTCACTAATTTATGGTGTGAAAAAAAAAAAAAAAATACTTGTTGTAGTCTCCATTGTTGTTTGGTAGCAGTAGTCTTGAGACCCCCCCACACACACACACACAAAGAGAGAAAGAGACAGGGATTATCTTCAGATAAGTATCTATTTGTATTGCTTAGAAGCAGTTAAATTTGATAAGTCTTTGTCTCACCATAGTAGTCATAACAACAGTTTCCATTGTATCGGCATGAGCTTGTGCAGGAGCAGTTATTAAAGTTGTAGCCACAGTTGTACCTACATGAGTAGTAACCAGCTACAATACAAAACATTATATTGGCAGGAGTCGTAATTAGCAACAAGTAAAAAAACACCAACATTACAAAATAAAACATAAGAAGTTATGTTTATAAGATATTAAAACACTGAAATGGTAATATAAATACTTGTCTGTGGTGTTGATGTCACTGAACCACAGTAGTCTTGAAGAGCCAAAAGAAGGACAGAGGGTAGGGGGTGGGATGGTGGGTAGAGAAAGAGAGAGAGAGATTATTCTTTATCATATGAATTACTACTAAGAATATGAAATAGTGTAATACCTGTTCTCCTTACCATAGTAGTCATAACAACAGTTCCCATAGTACTGACAAGAGCTTGCACAGGAACAGCTGCCAAAGTTGTAGCCACAATTGTACCTACAGGAGTACCTATCTACAATGCAGAAGGTCATGTCACAGGAATTAATCTGTTTTTGCTGCAAATATTAATAAACTTGGTTGATGATTTCCTCTATATTAAACGCTGTTAAAAGAGTTGTGATTTTTTTTTATTGTTATGAACAAAACATTTTCAAACATTTAATAAAATAAAGCAGATGTTCACTAGGAATTAGCAGTGAAAATGAATGTCATAATATGAAATATGATTATAATCATATTTCATATTATGACATGAATTTTCATACATCTTAACATAATGTTACAGTTGTTTATCATGAAACATCGATTCAAGCAAACCATACAGAAGAATAGCATTCTTAACTGTGCAACATTCCTGGTGACCTACCCACATAAGAGTACTCTGCATGGAATCCCGATTCAGTTCCTGAGGAGTCAGTTGCAAAAACAACTGTTACATCGTTTCTGGTGGATTTCACCACCCTGTTGTACTGGTCGCCACACATTTTTGCGAGGAGTGGGGAGGATGGTGTAGGACCATCATAGACACTGATGGAATCATAGGCACAAGTTGACTGATACTCCAAGCTGCATACAAAGCAAAGAGGAGATAAAGAAGTATTCAGTGACGAGGCTGAGTTTTAGAACTTAAGCCAACCAAAAGCTGTCATTTTTAAGATATAGCCTATGGAATAAAATAAAACCTACAAACAAAAAAATCATGGGGAAGAAATAAATTCAACTTTAATTACACCATTCATTTCACCAAATTATGTTTATTAAATGATATTTATATTTTTAAAACTGATCTGTTTTTGAAGTATTTTCCTGTGGCCGCTCTGACATCCATCTATTGCTAGCTAGAATTCCATTAGAATCAGTGTATCAATTTACACCAGCAAACGCTTTATGTGCATATTATGGTAGTTAAAAGAAGAGGAAAAATATTTTTTTACGCTTTATTTCTATCTTTAGAACACAATATGTGAAGTGTACAGATAGAAAAACACATGAATCAACACATTGCTTTGCCATATTAGAGACGGAGGTGGTGTAAATTGATTAATTTACATTTCACTCTTGGTTATGTCTTTGCTTGTGGTGTAAATTCACAATAATACTATAATATTCCACTACACAGTACTCATTCTGAAATCATGTGTTACAGTAAAAAAAAAGTTCCCTCTGCTTTTGATATGCAATACAATTCTGAAAGGTTTTACTGGAAATTAAGACACTTTCACCTAACCTGATGTTCTGGAAATTGATGGTTATGATACCATTACCAGGTTGCATGATCCTCCATGTGCAGTTAATGTTGTTGGGGTAGTGATGAGGATAGTTAAGGCTAGTAAACTCTCCTTGGGGTTGGGTCAAGTACCCACCACAAAATCTTATGACTGAAAAAGACCAAAGTAAAACACAGACTCTTACGCATCATGGCAGAGGCAACATTTCAAACTCATAAAAGTCTAATTAGCTCAATGTCAGTAAACTTTGATGTGTAATTAAAAAAAGGCTAAAGTAAACTAAGAAAAGAGAGGGAAAGAAAGACAGTATTGACAACTCAAAGAGACATGGAATGGAGCCGTTGATACTCACTCCCATCAGCGGTCAAGTTGCCCACAGTGGTCGTTTGACCTGAAAGTTTACACAGCTTTTACTGGTAATATAAGACTATATTCACATAACCTTTAACCAAAGAAGAATAGTGCCTAAAATATATATTTTGATGTTTCTAATTTGGTATAGCATAGTCAAGGCAATATGTTTTATTTTACACTTAGTGGGCAAGACTCAGTATGGTTATTCATAACATGTAATTTTGCTAATCTATGAATCAAAATATAAATAAATAATAATTTTTACTTCCTTTTAAGAAAGAAAATGAAGTAAATAGTTACTACCTTGAACCTTGTTCACAGCAGCAAAGGAACAGAGCAGAACAATAACTCTCATCTCCATCTTTCTCCTCAGTTTAAATGTGTCCTTGTGTCCCAGTGTTAGGCTTTATATGCTCAACTTCAGACCTCAAGAGCAGGATGTGTCCTTATGACAGTCATAAACCTTAATGACAAAGATGTGTATGAAACCTTGTGAGCCATTTAGTGTGGGAAATGCACATGTGTTGCATTCATTATGTCGGTGATGATAAGCCATCCTCAAAGATGTTTACATAATGGAATGTGACAGAGAACAGGAGATGGCCATAAAGTTGGTGAAAATTAACCTGTAACACAAATGTTATTCTATCATGAAGGTTGAGTTCAAACATGTTAGTTGTAAAAATCGAACTAGTTGTAAAAAGTGTTTACAAATGTGTGTTAATGAATAACGAAATTTAGTCTAAAAAGCAGTTAATATTACTATCATATCAAAATATCTGCATGAGGATTAATCCTCATTTGTATCACTGTGCAATCATTTTTGAGCCTCAAACTAAAAAAAAAACAAACTTAAAATTAAATCTGGGTTAATGGATGTGCCTCATGCCGTAATAATATCCTAACTAATGATCAGTGGCGGATTTAGCAAATTGAGGGCCCAAAGCGGAGGTAAAAAAACTTCCCCTTCAAATCCTGCATACACTTCTTTACTCCAAAATGAAGATGGAAAGCAGAGAACACTGTTTCCTTTTCTCCTACTCATATAGGCAACTTTAAAAGTCTAATGTAAATATATTTCATTTAATATAGGCCACTTGCATATTAATTGATTCACTTTACACTTCTGTATACTTTCTTGTCATAGCCTACACCATAATGAGCATCAGGTGGCTGAAAAGCAGTAATTTCCAACCTATTCCCTGCTGCTTTGCACTGCTTGAAGTCTGATTATAACTTCACCATAAGGTACTGTAGCCTACACGCAATTTAACCTACAGCAATGGCTGTAGGACAACAATTGACAACAATATTAAACCAACCAACAATATAAAATATTAAGAAGAGCTCTTTTATGAGTTAAATCGAAACAATGTAGGCAATTATTACCGACCTTCATTTGTCTGAATCTGAGGCAAATAGAATCCCGGCCATAATTTGAGGATTTAGGTATGCAAATGTGTTTTAAGCGTAATGCAAGAACTAATCTCTGACTGAAAGTGCGGAAAAACTTGTGCGTTTGAGAGAGCTTTCTCGCGGCAGACGGTAATGTTTCATCTAAAAAATGCTGGGTTATTTTTTCAACCCAAACGCTGAGTTGAAACTGTTGGGTCATTGTGTGGGGTTATTTTCTGTAACCCAGCTTGTTGGGTTGATAGTTTAGGACAGCGCCCCTCCTCTCCCCCACCTGACGTGAGCACACTACCCAGCACCAGGGTAACTTTAACACAGCTGCATAGCAAAGATTCTATAATTAACTAAGATGAATCCAGAGCCATATAGATAGAGAGTTGCGACAACTCCATTGACGCAACAATGGCGACTAATGGAAGCCTCAAATAGTTCCCGGAAGTTAACAATTAATAATAGCAGCAGTGCAGTTACAGCAGTATAGACTGTTTGTAGCCAACATTTCAGACTCAGATTTACATTATTGGCTCATCCGAATAATAATAATAACAGTAATAACAGTAATAGTAGTAAAGTAATAGTATTAGTAACCTAATTATAATAATAAACTATTTATACGACTATGACAGCTTTTCTGCTACTCAGTTTTTATCAGTTCCTTATCAAATAAATTAAAAGAGGCTAAAGCCCAATAAATTTGCCACACATAATAACCTAATACAAGATAAACCTTGCCTATCCCATTTCAATTAGGCAGCACTAGGCTACACCAAGAACAAGCTGTCATTAACTTTTTGCGTTTGTAGCCTACAGCTTTTATGACGTGACGTGTCATGGGCATTTAGCTTTATCATCATGTCAACATAGTTGTAACGTTATGAAATGCTCATTGATGGATAACTTTCAGTGGACTAGAAGCTAAACACATACAGCGGGGAAAATAAATATTGAACACGTCAACATTTTTTTCAGTAAGTATACTTCCAGTGAGGCTATTTGCATGAAATTTTCACCAGACATTAGTACTAACTTAGGTAATCCACACATATAAAAAATCCAAACATTAATGTTCATAAGTAGAGTTATGAGTAAAAAAGTGGAATGCCACAGGAAAAAAGTATTGAACACGCCTACTGAAATTTCTTAAATACTTTGTGGAAAACCCTTTATTTGTAATGAGAGCTTCAAGGCATTTCCTCTATGACGAAACTAATCAGTCGCAGTATTCAGGTGTGATTTTGGCCCATTCTTTTAAACAGATAGTCTTTTAATATTGAAGATTCCAGGGGTCCCTCTTGTAAATCCTGATCTTTAGGTAACTTCCAAAACTGTTCAATTGGATTTAAGTCAGGGCCTGAATTTCCTTTCTCTGAAACCAATTGAGAGTTTCCATTGCTGAATGCTTTGGTTCATTGTCCTGCTGGAAGGTCTAGCCATGTCTCATCCTCATTGTTCTGGTGGATGGCAAGATTCTCCCAGAAAAAATGGCTCTATTCATAATTCCTTCAACTGTATGAAGTCTGCCAGTACCATGAGATGAAAAACAGCCCCACACCGTGATGCCTCCACCTCCAAACTTCACTGTTGGTATGGTATTTTTAGGGTGATGCACAGTGCCATTTCTTCTCCAAATATGGTGTGGAGTATGGCATCCAAAGAGTTAAATTTTGCTCTCACCTGACCTTCTCTTAGTTTTTCATAGGCTTGTCCGAATGTTGTGTAGCAAACTTTCAATGAGCTTCGACATGTTTTTCTTCAGTAATAGAGTCATGTGGGGTGAGCGTGCATAGAGGCCATGGCGGTGGAGTGCATCACCTATGATTTTCTCTGTAACAATTGAACCTGCTGCCTCCAAGTCTTTCTGGAGTGGTCCTTGGCTCTTAGGCTACACTTCTGACTATCCTTCTGACTTCCTGGTCAGAAATCTTGTGAGGAGATCCTGTGCATGGCCGATTGATGATGCAGTGATGTTCCTTCCACTTGCAGATAATGGCTCCAATACTGCTTACTGGATGATTCTGAAGTTTTGAAATGCATCTGTAACCAGTTCCATTGATATGTTTTGCAACAATAATGTTGCAAAGGTCTTGGAAGAGCTTTTGCTTTTACCCATCATGACATGTTTCTTGTGTGACAACTTGGTAATGGAAAAAACCTTTTTATAGCTCATCAATATGTACTAACCCAGCTTACATTAATTTGATAGGAGGGACAATTACTCTCTAACTATGTATAGATTCCAGCTTGTTCCTTGCCATTCCTTGCCTTTGTGTACTGTTTTTTCTTAGTGTGTTCAATACTTTTTCCCTGTGCCATTCCACTTTTTTAGTCATAACTCTACTTAGGGACATGTTTGGATTTTTTAATATGTGTGGATTACCTAAATTAATATTAATGTCTGTAGAAAATTTTATGCGAATAGCCTCTCTGGAAGTATACTTACTGAAAAAAATGTTGACGTGTTCAATACTTATTTCCTCTGCTGTAAAAGGTAAGATTTTGTTATCACAAAGCTTGTTCGTTAAATATGGCGAAGCATATTTACAGCCAACTTTGTACTTGCAGCAGTGAAGCTGAGTTTGTTGTTAACATTGTTGGTAACGTAAACGTTTCTTCAGTTAGGAGCAGGGCTGTTTTTTTATTATTATTATTTTGCATTCATTTTCATTGGCAAAAGCTAGCCTAATATGCATGAGAACCTGGAGGGAGCTGCAGCTGTTAGCATTAGCACGGTCATAACACAGCAGGGCACACTAGCCCAGTGAAGGATCGTGTAAAATCCAAAATCCCCATCCCCAGAAAGTTTCAAACCAAGCTTGCGCTGATAAGATGCATGATCACTGATCAAATTGCTATTTTCTGACACGATGCACAACCATTCCCAGGTGCTCACCTGTCTGAATCTCAAGCTCTTTAGCCTAGCATCTTAATGCTGTTCACAGCACGGTGAATGACAAACGATGACTAAATGCTGTATATGGGCCTTTCTGCAACTACGGGCACTTTTGAATTCCCTAACTGAGGAAAATAAACCCTTATGAATTTTAATTTCAACCATCACAGCATGTCAAATAAACATGTAAGTACACAAATTTGGAAAAAGTCGTGAAGATTTTAGTTTTTAAAATGTTTATTTTTTATTTTTATCATCTTCTTTTTTTTCTTCTCGGGGTATGTCCTTACCGCAACAGAGAAATTACAGTAAATGAACGCATTTTTCCTTTTAAATGTTTACACAATTTCAGCACTTTTGTATTCACTGCAATCAACTCTGATTTCTAAACATACTCAATGAATTTAAAAAACATGTTAAAATAGAACATTTTAGGATTTTCTGTGTACCAGGAGAAAAATCAGACGGTTAACACAAATGTCAGTTGTACTCATACTCACAAAAAATAGAGTAATGACACATTTATTTTTTATTATATTGCTCCAACATGTACATTACATGTTCAATAACTTTTACAAATATTTTCATGAATAAAAAAAATATATAATTATTATTATAATTGGCTAATGAATTGTTGCGGTAATGACATTGTGTAAGGAAACCAGTGTTAACAGCAAAATGAGGAATAGTGTCATGCCATATGAGGATGTATGAACTTAACACAACACAGGCAAACTGGGACACAGGGACAGGGTAAACATTAAACAGTAGTAAAAAAAGGGTTAAAACCATTTAATTTAAATTTTTTGTGTAATTATGGGGTTGTTAACCAAGATCATCACTCCATCTCTGATGAAAACGTAGCTACAAACTTCTCTGATGCCTCAACTACTTTCTGTTTTGCCCCCTGGTTTCTTTTACTTACTTTCCACTGTCTTCTTTTCAGATTCACCTCTTTCTTTGTCATCTGTGAGACAGTCTTCAGTTGTCCACTTTCCTTTCTTTTTTTGTGACACTCTCTTTCCTTCTGCAGATACTCTTTATGCTTTTCTGGGTTGTTCATTATTTTTTCTCTGCTTTTCCTTGATCTTTCTGTTGAATTAGGTTTCATCTAGGGTAGCAAATGTGATGTATTACTATTTTGGTTGATATATTGGCAGTACAAGTAGAAAATTAGAAAAGTTAGAAAAACACCTTTTAATATAATGCACTGAACTTATTTACTTATATCAAGAATAATATTATGTATATATATATATATTAGTCTATCAGTCATCTATTATCAAATAATTTCATAAAAAAAAAAAACATATATATTTTAAGCATCCTGAAAGTAGAGTCCCTGGCAAAAGTGCTGCGGTAATATGAATTTTAATATGAATTTATTTTTTTAATTTAATGCAAAATACAGAATAACTAGGCTGCCCGGTAAGGACACACAATAAGTACTACATAGGGAGTTATGATCTTTACCTTGATTTCTCCAAATTTTGGGACACAGATTGTGGAAGTTCAAACCATGTGCCCAATGTGGTCTCCTGAAGTCTTCTGTTTCCATGGAAACTAGATTTGTTTGGCTTGAGGAAATATGTTTTTCTATGGCATTTCATAAGTGTTGTGGTAAAGACTCAAAAGTTAGGGACAGGTGCATTTTAATTAAAAAATCCTATAAATAATGTTGAAAGGCAAAAAAGAACTTTAGTGTGATTAAAATAATATTTTTCTTAAATAGAATACATTTTTAAAATATTTTTGTATTCATTGAATAAGCCCTTTTAAAATGTTTAATCATCAAAGTCAAAGTCAGCTTTATTGTCAATTTCTTCACATGTTCCAGACATACAAAGAGATCGAAATTACGTTTCTCACTATCCCACGGTGAAGACAAGACATATTTGACCAATTTTAAGTCCACAGACAAACATAGATGATCCATAATCATGGATTTTATAGTCCAGGGACACACCCAAAAGGGGTGTTTTGACATATTAAATGACTTGGAAATGTTATTAAATCACATTTTTGGGGGATTATTATTTTTAGCAAAGTGCACCATACCATTGCACATACATTTCAAAAACATTTCAGTACAAATTTTGAAATTTATGTTCATTTTCATCCTGGGGACTTAAACATTCCTGTAGTTGCCGAACGGCCCATATATACATACTTTATGAGTTCATAGCCTGGTTATTTATCGAAGGACTTACATGTCACGTTTTATATTTTATTATGATCACTCGCATTACCATTGGGTTAGTGTAATGCCATGGTTAACTTAACATGTGCCCACCATTACACTGGAGAGATTTAAAAAAAAACTTTTTTTTATTCTCCCGCGACGATAGGCTACCCCAGGTAATTCGCTCATTAGCTCAGATCAGTGACTACCAGAGAAAACGCTGGGGAGAAAACTCAAACAAGTTAATGTTAGACTAGCTGTGTTACAGTTTCTAGTTGCAAAATCAAAATTTCAATGGAGCTCCATGCGCTTTTGTAGGCTACACATAGTCTCAAAAACACTGTTTACAGCTTTTGAGTTACTGTACAAGGTCATTTTTTATAACGATAATTTAGATACACTTATGGGGTGGGTGCAATTGCGTTTTCTAAAGAATCTCCCGTCTTGGTTTTGTACAGAAAGGCCTAATATTAAGTGACACATACGTAAAAGGGAGAAAAAAAAATCACCTTCCGATATTTAGCAGGCTACGATATAAGGTCTGGAATTTAATTTATTGTTGTAATGGTAGGATAACTACACAGTTTACACAATAATTACACTGTGTTATAAATATTGCAGATCAATGCATTTACTGACTGTCAATTACCCCAAATCGTACCTGAACAGTAGCCTATTTAATGCATTCTAATCCATTGTCAATCACTTCTGGGAACTTTTTGAATTTTACATGAACCACGTGACCTTAACGAATTTTGAACACCCATTGTCACAACCAGAGCCCGTCTACGGAGAGCCTTGCCACTAGGCATGGGCCAAATGATTCTATTCCAGGAATCAGTTCTTTCAGTTCCCTTCACCTTCACAAATCGTTCATTTGATTCGTTCTTTCAGTTCCTTAAGTCAAAATATGCTTTAGAGCACCGTCTTGGTTGTCTTAAGTCAAATATCCTTTAAAACACTGTCTCATATGGTGTGTTACATCATTTATGTAAATATCAAGCTTAATATTAAGCACAAAAGTGCCTTTTTTCATAAATATACTGAATGGAATTCAGTAAGAATCATATGGCGTTTTTCCAAGTTCTAGCGCTGGCAGGCAGGCACGTAAGTAAAGCCAGGCCTGTCATTTGTATTCTGTCATTCACGTTTTAGACTCTATCGCGATATACGGTCGAGGGAGATGAAGCTCTGTTCGTTTGTATCTTTTATTAGGTGACCATATTTTTGTATGTTAAAAAGAACCAGTTCTCTTGTTTTGGGAATCAGTTCTCGTCGTTCACCTTTGGGATTCGTTCTTTCTGACCGAATCAGTCGCGAACTGCCCATGCCTACTTGCCACCATATACTGTAAAAAATAGCTTGCCACTCCGTATTAAGTGCCATTGTACCGAATTTTGGATGCAGTTCCACTGGGGGCGATCGCCATGAGTGCAGAATGAATGGGAGTCAATGGAGTGGCTAAAATTGTGTCTTTCATCTGATTGTCGTTGACAAATATCAGATTTGATTGTAGTTTGTATAACTTCAACATGGGTTATAGGTCAAAAGTTGAATGAACGAGTACTTATGTCCTTTTGATTTCTTACAGGTTGGGTCGTTGTTGCACATAACAAGCTAGCATTGTGCTAATGAATGACGTCATTGACACATTTGAAAGGCTTTTAAGAACAATTAAGTGACTTTAAAAAATATAATACTCAACCAAGTGTATTTTCTTTGCCTCCCCTTTCGAATACAATACTCAAATTACTTGGAAAAAAATTATATCCCGGGAAAAGTGGATTTTGAGGGGTTCAGCTCCATAGACCTCCATGCATTCTGCACTCGTGGATGAGCGCCCTCATGTGGAACCACAGAAGGAATTGCAACCAGTTCAGAAACCGGAAGTTTTCAGAGAGTGGCAGTTCTCCCCTTATTAGACATTCTCTGGTCGCAACTCTCTAATCAAATCATAAGACGATTCACCAATGGAACGAAATGGCATTAGTTCCGGACTCCTAAATAGGCGTGTCAAAACATAAACTTTTCTCTGAATAAGCAATAATAACAAATACATATAATTTTGTATAGATCTAGACTCAGAGATGGTTGATAAACTAACCTTTAACATATTTTTGCTAGAACTAGTAGACTACCACAAAGTTGCTGAACATATGTTATTATGACCGCCCAAGCAGCCAGCGGGCGGTCATATAGGTTTAGTCAGATTTTTTTTTTTTTCGCATGCCCAAATTTCCGTCAATGATTTCGGGACACTGAAAGACCGGGTACACGAAACTTGGTGGGCATGTAACCCCACATGGATAGCATGGAACCATCGTTTTTTCGTTTTGATCTGTAGCCCCCGCTGGACTGGACCCCCCGAAAGGAGGGTAGGGCAGACACAGTTTTCTGTGAATATCTCGAAAACCGTAGGGTTTAGGAGGACCAATTTTTTTTTTGTATGTTGATCTCAAGGGGCCATGTCAACCCATTCCATAACCACTCATTTCATGTATAGCCCACCTAGTTAAACACAAAAAGTAAAATGAGGTGTTGTAATTGAAGGTATCTGTGACCTAACATAATCAAAACTGCACGAAATTGGAATTGTAGGATCATTATGACACCCTCTGTATGCACGCCAAGTTTTGTGGAATTCCGTTCATGGGGGCCACACAATAAATTAATTTATGTTACTATACACCAACTGGCCTGTAGGTGGCGAGGAGACAGTTTTCTGTGAATATCTCGAGAACCGTAGGGCCTAGGAGGTCCACCTTTTTATGTATGTTGGTCTTAAGGGGCATGTCAACCCATCCCATTACCACTTATTTCATGTATAAGCCACCTAGTTAAAAATTAAAAGCAAAAATTAGGTGTTTTCATCACAATATCTCTGGCTGACAAGGTCAAAACTGCACGAAATTAAAAGTGTAGGATCATTATGACACCCTCCGAATGCATGCCAAGTTTTGTGTACTTTCGTTCATGGGGGCCTTACAATAAAATAATTTATGTGTACATTTAGTGGCGTGCACCAACAAGGATTCCCGGACACTGAAAGACCGGGGTACACAAAACTTGGTGGGCATGTACCCCCACATGGATAGCATGGAACCGTCATTCTTCGTTTTGATCTGTAGCCCCAGCTGGACTGGACCCCGAAAGGAGGGTAGGGCAGACACAGTTCTCTGTGAATATCTTGAGAACTGTAGGGCCTAGGATGACCAATTTTTTCCATATGTTTTGCCTCCAGGGGTCATGTTAACCCATTCCATGTGCACACATGTGCATAAACAGATACACACGCACACACATACATTTACAGTAATCATAATGTTATGACACATACTCACACAGTAGACATATGTACGCATGCATGCACATGCACAAACACACATACGCAGGCAAACACACAAGCACGCACATACACACACACACACACACCCACACACATAAACATACATTTGTACATGCACATAATTCAAGATTTTTTCCCGTCATCTACTCCCTGAATTTTTGGTCATTGATACCCGGGACACCGAACCACCGGGGTACACCGGGGTGCTAGCTAGCTAGCGAACATTCCCATTTACTTTCCGTTTACTGTGCTAACATTAGCTAGCTAGCTAGCTAGCTCAGTTAACGGGGCAAAATGAAATGTCCGAATGTCAGGTTAAAAAAACATTTTTGACAAATGAAGGAACATGAAGCAAGATAGTAGTGAGTAGTGATTTTTCTTGAAAAATCAACTTTAAATACAATAGAACAATATTTACAGTTATTATACGGCTCTTCACAATGCAAGTAGAATGCTCCATTGACTTGAATGGGATTTCCGAAAGTTCTAGCGGTCATTATTTCTTGGGAAAGGACCTCTGAAAACAAGAATGACCGCTGTCAATGGCAACGGAGTTTGTGCTTGGAACTTCATTCAAAAGTGAAAGCAGACGGTTGATCAGCTGTGTTCTAAAGAATGTTTGATTCAAGTTCAGAGTGTGTTCGCGAAACTATTTGTTTCTCAGCAAAAGCCACGGCGAAACGGTAACAAATAAGTGTAAAGAGACATATCATGGAGTTTGTTTTTTGTTTTGGCAAGTAGCCAGATAATAAAAGCGGGATAATGTATAGAACGCCCGGTCATCATGGGAAAATAAGTCCCTTCAGGGCAAAACAAGACCCCTCCGCTGGCGCGTCGGGGTCCGGTTCGCCCTCTCGGGACTTATTTTTCCCATAATGACCGGCGTTCTATACATTATCCCTTACTTATTTTTATAACAGAATTTATGAACATTCACACACAGTGATGACCTCATAAGAGGGAGTCCAGCAAAGTTGAGCATAGGGGAGAATGGGTTTTAACTGCATTTTCTTTTACACTGATAAGGCCAAAAATGTTCTCTATGACACACCAGTGGTTCATAAGCATGAGCCTGACTGGCAGGGACAAAGTAAAGACGAATAGGCTACAAAATTTTGGTAAATCATGGCCATCAAATCATCAGTGAGAAATTGATTAGGGGTGTGAGTAGGATCGGATCACTATTAGTATGTATCATGGCTTCAAAATGGCAGTTGTGTCATTTGCCATCACATAGGCTTTCATATACAACAAGTTAAGTAGAATCAGTAAGCAAATTAATAGTCTGTCTAATAGCTAACATTAGTTGATAAGCAGATGTATATAGAGCAAATGTGTGGTAGCACATATACACTGATGGTTTTATATGGTCTCTAAAGAAAAGCATATATGCCCATGGTTGGAACATAGACTAATGAGTTGCTTACTGATTCTACTTAGTTTAGGCTATATAATGGCCTATATGTGATGGCAAGTGACACAACTGGCATTTTCAACCATTGCTACTTACCCATATCTTCATCACATTTTAAGATCAATAATGGTTGCCAGTAAAGATAAAAAGGTATCAGGATATTTTTGTCAGGCAGGTAGTAGACTCTAGCATGACATACTGGAATGAAGTCATGTTTTTGGCCTCATCAGTGTAAAAAAAATCTACTGTATGATCCCTTATCCCATGTGTTTTAATTGACCAATTTTGCTGGACTCCCTCTTATGAGGTCATCATTGTGTCTGGAATGTTCATAAATTCAGTTATTAAAATAACTGTAAATATTGTTCTATTGTATTTATAGTTGATTTTTCAAGAAAAATCACTACTCACTACTATAGAGCTGGTAAGTCCCGCCCTTTCCGCTATCCCCGCTGGACCTCTAGATTGAAAAATCGTTAATGCAAGTGAATGTGAGAAAATAATGACTTTCTGGTCCCGTTTGAATTTTGCCATGAATGTGAACATATGTTGTCTGTGAATTTTTAATATAAATTTTCGTGTAAAGAATGCTACAATTGAGCGGGTAGAAGTTTGATGCGGTTAAACTTTGTGAGAGCACTTTGTGGACTACAACTTTCTGCTAGACGACAGCTAACTAGTTTCCCATAACAACCATCAGTTGGTCGAGATGTAGGGTTATTAAGATCGACTTTGAACACAGTGAACCATACAACTTTACAATCACACTGTATCATAGTGTTAATGTGTTGAGTGAAGCTAGACATGTTTCGAATATTTTTGTTACCATGTGTGTTTATTCCTGCCGTTACAAAAACTAGCATCTCAGCTAATGTTAGCGATTAGAGCTAGCTCACGTCACAGGCGACATGTAGTCTTTCTCGTTATGTCTTCCACAACTGATAGCCGAAGAATCATATAATATACTGTCAAACTCGTAACATGAAACATTATATTAAAAATTCACAGACAACTATATGTTCACATTCATGGCACAATTCAAACGGGACCGGAAAATAATTATTTTCTCACATTCACTTGCATTGACGATTTTTCAATCTAGAGGTCCACTGGGGGTTTAGCGGATGGGCGGGACTTTACCAGCTTATTTGCTTCATGTCCCTTCATTTGTCAAAAATGTTTTTTAACCTGACATACGCACTTTAAGAATTGTGTCATTCAAGCCAGCTAACGTTAGCTAACATTAACTTACAATTACTGCTCATGTTAATGTTAAATCTACACAAAGACAGACTCCTAAAAACATAGTTCTTTGTTCACTGGGTATGAACTGCTGAACAGAAACAAAACAAACTTTTACAACGAACTAAAATTAGCATACCAACAGCTGGCTAGGTTAACGTTAGCAGACGGTTGGTATGCTAACGTTAATTAAATGCTTCGTGGTAGTGCAGCATGTGTGTCAGCTAATGTATACAGTCGAAGTAGTCTCTTCACACGTACGGTAATCATCATGCCAAACAACATATTAATTAATTCAGGGTAGCTTCATATTATAGCCATGTAACTTACTGGGTGGTTTTTGGTGGTAATATTAACGTTAACTTACAGACAACTTGGATTTAACTAACTGAATGTGTTAACATTGAGCTAGCTTGCTAACGGTAGAACTATCACTGCCACTAAAGTTAACGTTTGTGAGTCTGCTGTTTAACAACTCCATGAGGTGGTCATGGTTTCCGAGTGTGTTGCGCTAATATTTTCTCTCCGGATTTTTAATGTTTGTCAACATCATTTAATTTGTTTCTTGTTTTAGTTTTGGAAATTTGCCTGCCTCTTGTAGGCGTTCATGACTAGGCCTACAACTGACAGCTGTTGACAGTTGGCCTTTGCTAATTTGGCAACCCAAATAAGAGGACGTGCTAGCCCATTATTAACATTATTAATACGCTATTCTAGAATTAATCATTCAAAACATAAACGAAAATTCCAAGAGATTCTGCCCCGTAACTCATTTTTTTCATGGGTTTTACGGGTTAGAGTAATGTTGTCAAATAGGCCATTACTTCAATTCATCGTGTTTCCTTACTCTCTGACAACATATGGCGATCATTTTTGGAATGGTTAGTTTATTTTTCATTATTTCCTACATACTGGTCCTTTAACATTCAATTATCAATTATATATATTTTCATATATAAGTCGCACCTGACTATTGGACAAGCAAAATTACAAAAAAGTGTGACTTACATTCCAGAAAATATTTTATCCCAAAAAGATTCCTATGGCTATCTTTTGTTAGGGACTGTTCAAGCCATTCCTAGGTTTGCAGTGTTACCGATCAGTCATACACTTCAACTTTCACCTTTACTTTTAGCTGCTGAACAGGACATGGTACTGTACCTGAATGTGCAAGAGTGACCACTGACAAGATCAGCTCCCATTAAGATCACCACTGAACATTTTGCCCACTGCTTCTGGCCACTGCACTAAAAAAAGGCATGTTGCACCTGAGCATTGTTGAAGTAGGCTACCAAAGTTTAGGCCTACCTGCTTGTCTAGCTGTATTCAGTGCTAGTGTTGTGCACGTCCATGGTCTGCTTAGACTAAGTTAATGTACATTTTTGCAAAAACATTAGGAATGACCATAAGCATTCATTGACATTGATTATTTAAATGGTATTATTGTCCTTCATTGAAAGAAGATTTAGAAGAGATGGTTTTGGTCTGAGTTATTTCCAGCGTTAGATATGGCACCCCTAGTACTTTCCACCCCATCTGCTCAAGGTTGTGCCCAAGTGTAGAGTCAATGTGACCTCAAACATCATTGAAAAGTTGGCCTTAAAATGATTGAAAATGATCTGATATGCAGTGAGTATTGCTATATTGTAAGTCTGTGTTTTTACTGTGCTTCTACACCTTTAATTATGACATCAGCTGTATATCAGTGTATAGTTCTTCTTATACAACAATTGGGTTCTATGGAACTATTTATTTGTTTCTGATTGGCCGAGAGACATTCCATGAGTTGGAATATTCCTGGACATTTCAACTCAGACTTTGCACAGCTAATAATAAATCACTCCGCGATACAATGGGAAGATTTGACACAATGTTCTCATCCCAGCTCTCCACTATTTTAAGCAATGGGTTACTCCTTAGCAAACCATAACGAAACAGTGCTTCACCACATCTGTGGATTAAGCCACACAGTCAACTCAATGTAAGTAAGATAAACGAGGATGCTAATTGTTCTCAGCATTGCCAGCATTGTGTATAATATGATTGTCACTTGGAGGAGACTTGTAGATAACTAACGTTAGCATAGTTAGCTAATCGCTGCTAACGTGCTAGCATCGTCACGTCAGGCTGTGCACAGTAGTGTAACATTTATTCAACATAAATTAATAAAGTTGAGTGGTTCTGCAATGTAGGCTATGTTTCCGTTTTTTTGCAGTACCATGTCCCTTACATGACATGGCCCAGTGTCCTTGTAACATGCATGCAGCAAACCTAGATATGAATGTGATTTCAGCCCGACTTTCAACATTTCTTTCAAGAAGACAGGTAAACCACAAAGACCCGTAACGAGGGATCTGGAATGTTGGTTACCTAGCAACCAAGACGCTGTCTATAGACCCTTTCAACAATAAAAACAAAAACAATGCTTGAACGTTCTATTTGGGCCCCAATCTACTTCCTCTGCATTAAGATAACATATGGAATGTTAAAAAGGAAGTCTTGTGGGGCCAACTATGATGCTGATAATGGAACTCTCTTGAAAGGGTCCATTGAAAAGGGAACTATTTTTTGATGCGTAAGAACGATGTCGAAATTAACATTTTTAAACAATATTGGGGTGTTTTCAGGTTATTTAGTTTGTGGTAGAATTGTTGTATAAAAGCAATATAGCACTCGTGATCGTGGGATTGGTCATGGATATTTCCACGGCTGTTGTTGCCTGCGGCCGAACAACACCCGTGGGAATATCCATGACCAACCAACAACAGCCGTGGGAATATCCATGACCAACCCCACTCTTACTCGTGCTAAATTGCTTAATTGTATGTTCTATGCATGTTGATACTTGGTCTGAGATGTTTGAGTTCATAAAACATCAATTAACACATAAAAATACAAAATACACTGCCGTTCAAAAGTTCACTTAGACATTTCCATTCCACTCCATTATAGACAGAATACCAGCTGAGATCAGTTGCATTGTTTTTTTTTTTTTTTAAATCAGGGCAGCCTTTTAAAATGATATTAGTAAACAGAATGTGTCATTGGAACATTGGATGAATGGTTGCTGATAATGGGCAATGTAGATCTGAAGAGTTTGGTTCCAAAACGCTATATCCTCCATTTCAATGATTTTCATAAATCATTTTTTTTACGTAGGTAATACATTTTGTTTTCCAGGTAATGTCAGTGCAACTGTAATTGGGTTATTGTTATTTGGTTTATTTTCACTCAATCAAGAGCAAGACTGCAATTGTATTGATATAACCTGAAATACACAATTAAATAACATGATTTATTAATATAATTGAATACAAATGGAGATATAGCGTTTTGGAACCAAACTCTTCATATTGCATAAAGATCAGCCATTTCTTTCTACAACAGTCATTTACAACATTAATGAGGAAAACAAGGACATTTCTAAGTGACTCCAAACTTTTGAATATGTAGATTAGGATAACAGATAAATACACTGAATTTGATAGAATAAATCAAATGTTTATTTATCATGCCTTCAGACCTATAGTAGCCTGAGGTCATGTTTTGGAATTCCTCATAAAGAAAACATAACCCTTTAGGGTGTTCAACTAGCCTGACGTAGTCATACTCAATTCTAGTCAGAATATGAGTCCGATACTGCTCCATTGGGACGTAATTATGGGGCGTGTTTCAACCGATACGGGGTTGTGGGATGCCTCTGCACTCAATTGGATAGACCTAACCAATCACAGCAACAAAATAGCTTACTGTGAGGTGTAGGAAGAAAACACACAAACCGCTGTTTTCCCTTGATGAAAGTGAAACCACGAGTTTTCCCACATCTCAACTTTTCAGAAATAATCGTTTTCAGTGATACAACCTCATTATATGAATTTTCAATATGGGGTCTTAAAAGTCATGTATCCTTCTAGCCACAGCGTTTTTGTTTCAAACATAAGCCTAATCTAAGCGTGCTCAGATGGCGTGATAGACCAGGCTGTTGCTCACCTGTCCATCATCGTAAAAGCCTGATTTGATTGGTCCGCCCGATATAGGGCGAGCATACTTCCACCACAATGAAGCAATGCCAGACCGAACTTCCCGACCTGTGGGCGGGACTAAGTTCGGAATGGCACCCAGGCTAGTGTTCAACATCTTTCCGATGGCAATATCAGCCATAAAGCCTTGAGATAAGGATGTGTTTGTGATTGTTTTTACATGCTAAATCCCAAGATAAAGATACAGCGGAGGAAGGGTAGCATGAAGCTTCAATATACCATAAACACACAACTGCGATGGAGGCTATTCAGTGGCATATACTGCACTGATTCATCAAACATTAAAGCAATTCGCAGTAAAGCGCAAATTGAAAATGGGCTGTATTTTGTTGCATGCTTAAGTCCATTCTGAATGGAAAAGACTTGTTATTTAAATGCATTACTATGTCTAGCTTTGCAAACAAGCATGACCAGTTTGTGCAGTAGCTGATAACTGACAATAGAGTGACACACTTTTTGCTCAGCGCACAGTAACTGTCCAGATCATCTAATGAAAGGTCTCCTTTGAAATATGAGTATTTGTCTAATGCGCGGGTTTTTAAATGACTGTGATGTGCCTATGGAAGCATATGAGTAGCTTTATTCAAATGAGAATGCAATCTGCAAGATGCAATTCAAAAAGACATTACATTATGCAATTGACAATTCATTATGCAATTTGGAATAATATCCAACACATTGTATTTTAATCTGCAAAGTGACAATGAAATCCTAAAATCAATTCCAATAATTTTGGTTAAAAAATAGAATAAACATGGATTGAATTGCATTCCATTTTGCCATGGTACTTCAGTCTCAAAATTCAAATGGCAATTAATTTTGCATTTCAATTTTCAATATTCAGTTTCATCATTTAACTGTCAATTCGCACTTAACTTCGTGACGTTAGCCATCGAACTAAATCATATGATAGATAGGCTATAGAGCTACAGAAATTCTTCTCACACTTCCTTTGCCTTCAAAGTCATCAAAGTTAAACATTTATTTAAGTATTATTATTAATATCATCCTCACAAGTGATATCAAGTCGTGTTAATGTTGAAACTACCACACATGATCATCTTCAAAAACAGTCATGGTAAAACAAACGAAAAAGTTATAGCCTAGCACTGCTACCTAGCACTAGCTAATCTTCTTAACACTTTTCTGACCTACGGTCAATCCATCGAAAACCTCTGAAATGATTATCGTTAGTGCCGTTTTTCATTAGGTTTACTTGCCTCTATCCAATGCTTTACCTTAACATACAATGGTATTGTAGGCTACATATCTTTGTTCATGAGTTTCCGTGCTGGCTGGACTGAGCTTCTTATCCAAACAATACGGTTATCTCCCTACGGTGCGTTAGCTTCCCTACAACCGGACTCGCTAACTATACTTCTTACGGGAACCTCAACGTTACATAGGCTACGAGGTAGCTGAGCCTGTTTTGCCTTCTATTGTTTATGTAGATAATACAGAAGCTACAATGTCGGTACAGGATATATGCTATATGAAGTTATGGCATTTCAAAAAAATCCTAAAATGAATGGGCTTCTACGGAGCCCCGGATATGTCATGGGGAAAAAAAAATAATAAGTTGTGGCCACGAAATAGCAATTAGTTCCCACAAAATAATAAGTTGTGGCCACAAAATAGCAATTCGTTCCCACAAAGTACTAATTTGTGGCCACGAAATATTAATTCGTTCCCAGGGCAGTGCACACTCTAGAGCCTCACCCACCTCTAGAGTCCTTCACACAGGGATTGACCTGACTTTGGGGTCCCTCATATGCCTCACGTGCTGGGCACACCTCCGGTTGTCTCACAGTGGTCCCACCTCTGATACCTGTAGCAAACAGAGAGGGACAGTAACCACACCGAGGTTTGAACCCCCTAACCGGCAGCCTGACTGTAACACCAAAAAGCCAGGCTTGGTTTGGCAGTCGCAGCGCATAAAAAGGGACTTTTCATTAATTTCATACCTAAAGGGATTGGGCTCATGCTTGGGGTGATGTTGCTGCTTGTCCTGATGCTGGGGCTTGGGCTCATGTTAGGGGTGATGTTGCTGCTTGTCCTGATGCTGGGGCTTGGGCTCATGTTAGGGGTGATGTTGCTGCTTGTCCTAATGCTGGGGCTTGGGTTGATATACACACACAAACACACACACTCTCTCTGCTATACCATTGTTTTTATGATCAAAAGTTGTTTTCAAAGCTCACTAGAAAGTAATATATTTTTAAATGATGAAAAGTGTTGTTATACCTGCAAAATACCTGTTAATGTGTAATGTTGTGTTTTGAATTTTTATTAAGTCTAAAAATATTTCCATTGCATATACATAATTAGGCTTAAATGGAGCACACTGTACCCTTGTGGGCTCATGTTTGGGGTGATGTTGCTGCTTGTCCTGATGCTGGGGCTTGGGCTCATGTTTGTGGTGATGTTGCTTGTCCTGATGCTGGGGCTTGGGTTGATATACATACACAAACACACACACACTCTCTCTGCTATACATACCATTGTTTTTATGATCAAAAGTTGTTTTTAAAGCTCACTAGAAAGTTATATATTTTTAAATGATGAAAAGTGTTGTTATACCTGCAAAATACCTGTTAATGTGTAATGTTGTGTTTTGAATTTTTCAAGTCTAAAAATATTTCCATTGCATATACATAATTAGGCTTAAAGGGAGCACACTGTACCCTTGTGTTAGCTTGTGTTGAAATGTATGAATTCTTGGAAAACATACTGTAAATACCTGTTACTGTTTCTTAGGTGAATGTTTTAAGTCCGTTAAAGAATATTTCCATTGCATATACATAATTAGGCTTAAAGGGAGCACACTGTACCCTTGTGTTTGTGTTAAAATGTACAGTATGCATTTTTTGAAAAATTACAGAAATATACAGCTGTTGATCAACAACTTGTGCACACAGACATACACTCCTCAGCTATCTTGCATTGTTTTTATGCCAAACCTTTGCTGACCTTTTTGTAATAAACTAATTGCTTTTTAAAATCCATGCATGTGAGAGGCTTCAGTGAGGAAGATTAACATGGCAATTATGTGTTTATGTCTTGGTTCTTTTGTCAAGGTATATGACATGACTAGTAGGAGGTTGATTTAAAGGTATGTATTTTAGTATTGGCCCCATGTCTTTGCCTACAAGTAATGTGCTCTTATATCTGACATTTGTACACTGGTATTGTTTAAACTTCACTAACAACAGAGGAAAAACAAGACAAGCGCTGCTCTGTCTCACCAGCTTGACGGATGGGTGGGCAAATGCGTGATGAAGAGGTGTCCACAGACAGAGAAATCCACAGAGAGAGAGAGAGAGAGAGAGAGAGAGAGAGAGAGAGAGAGAGAGAGAGAGAGAGAGGAAGAAAGAGAGAGAGAGATCCACATACAGAGAGAGAAAAAGAGAAAGAGATAGAAAGTGGGTCCTCCACACTCATGGTCAGTGTGGCACTGATAACTTTATTTGAACATTGGGTGTATCGTGTGAAAGGAAACTATCGGTCAAGGTTGAGTAACACAATCAGCTCTGATCTCAGGGAAAGATAGAGGTCAATGGCCATGTATGCATCCACTGGAACCTTACGTTTTTTTTGTGCCATTATGTAAGTACAGAGGGTGAACAAGTCATCATCGCAGGCAATGTCACGGCGATGGGTGCAGGAGTCTTCACACCTGACCAGATCTTCCTCCGCCACAGGGCACAAATAGTCTTCCGTTCCAAATAATTCTGGGATGATGTACATGGGATCAGGTCAACCATGGGGAACATGCGGATTCTTTGATGGACGAATCAAGTGGCTGTTCCAGGTCTGTTTGGTTAAATCCAATTCATCCTGCAGAGGTAAAATTACATTACATTACATTTGGCTGACGCATTTTTAGACAAAGCGACTAACAACATGGTAAACAGTTTAAGTTTTAGAGCAATTCTCAACAATTTTAGGACAATTTAAAAAAACATTAGAGTACAGTAAGAATAAGTGCATCAGTGAGTGCTGTTTTTAACAGTTACGTGTCAGTTTTAAGACGGCTGGTGAGTGCTAGGATCAGCAAGACTTGTAAGTGTTGCTATGAGAGGAGATGTTCTCTAAAGAGCTGGGTCTTCAAGAGTTTTTTGAAAATGGAGAGGGATGTCCCTGCCCTTGTAGGAACTGGCAGTGTGTTCCACCAACGAGGAACAACAGATGAGAACAGTTTGGATTGGCCTGAGCGTACCGGAGGTAGAGCTAGACGTCGTTCGTCTGAGGAGCGCAGCGGTCTGGAGGTAGCGTATGTCTGTATGAGGGCATTCAAGTAGGTGGGAGCAGAACCGGAGACTACTTTGTAGGCAAGCGTTAGAGCCTTGAATTTGATGCGGGCCGCCATAGGTAGCCAATGTAGCTGGATGAGTAGCGGGGTAACATGTGCCCTTTTGGGTTGGTTGTAGACCAGGCGCGCCGCCGCGTTCTGGATCATCTGCAAATATATATATATAAATATATATATATACCGGTATATACTTACATTGCCTGTTAACGTTTAATGTTAGCTACGGACGGGATATTTTAATTGCATAGGGCGAATTCTCCCATGTGCGTCAGGGTGCGTAAGTAAAAAAAAAAAAGCGCGTAACTATGCGCATTTCACTCTGCGCGAATTCTCCCCTTGGCTTAAATCTGTCATTTACGCGTGATAGAGAGAGTTATGCGTTTTCGGAGGAGCAACCCTATACAACTCTTGCACGCATTCTGCCATGGCTTAAGCACCTTTCCAGCTACGCGCTCCGGAGGGCTGTATTAAGGTCGAGCGCCACTACAAAGTGAAACAGCATAGATCGATAGATACTTTATTGATCCCCAAGGGGAAATTCAAGATGCAAATTGCTCGATGTCGGCAGTAAGCCTAGTTCTAAATACATGTAGGCTACACAGAATGTTAAATCAAAGACTGGTTTGTGTTCTTTCTGGATTTAAATGACATTAAGAAGGCCAATGGGAAAATTCACGTTCCACGTTTTCATATCAACCTAAATCAACGAGGTGGTGGATCAGTCTGGTTCTATTTTAAATAAATCTTTCATAAGCCTCTTTCATAAGGCCACATTGATTTCGAACTTGCATAACACAGAGGTGCGTAACTGAAGCGCGTAAAAAAAGCTTAGCCTATGCGCGAATGGGAGAATACCCCCTTAGTGAATTCTTGGATTTGAAACGTAGGGCCTACAGTGGGCCCTGTCTCGAGTGGGCCACTACTTTTTTTCAGTAGAGTAGGCCTACGGGTCATGTTGGATAGGCCCAGGGCAGTGGGGACATGTCATAACATTGCATGCGTAAATCATCAAATGCAGCGCGTATAGCGCACAAATATGCGCACGGACATAAACAGTGCAACTATAAGCACTTGTCAGTATAATATGAGTGAGAAGAAAATACTATGATATGTCACTAACCTGTATTAAGCCGAGGAAGCAAAACAACATGAGGTTCTTGTCTAAGAAATCGCCCGCAAAATCGCCCTCGTCTTTTAGGCGGTGAAAGTGGCCCAGCCAAAAGTCCACGCACTCTTTGCGGAGAAAGCCCCACCAACTCTCAATCCTTTGGTTACTCGTACTTCTTCCGTACATGAAGCTTTTTTCACCTCCATGCGCATCAGTATTGTCGCGGCGAAGGTACCGTTGCATGTCACGGATCGAGCTGTTTTCTGTTCCCATATCTGTTCTGACAATGCGGGAACATCCACCTAGTTCATGGGCTGTTTCTAGGTAGTAACCCCCTACCACTTTGGGGTCACTGCTGGTGCAGTAGGCATTCAACCACAGCATTCGCCTGGAAAACCCATCAATGCCTCCATTGATGCAAATACCAAAGGGCTTCAATTTGTCGTATGAATCGACGTGCCATATACAATTCGGCCCCTTGGCAAAGTATGCCCTTCGGGTCAGTCTCCTGCTTCTCCTCATTTCGGTACCCTCAGGGTCCAACGTTGATAAAATAACACTAACATCCTCTTTTCGTACCGACAGGCCTTTCTCTACGCATCTGGCATACATCACTCTGTAACCGTGCAGGACGCCAGAGCCTTGGAGTTCGCTCCGAATGAAACGCACGGCATCTCCCAATGAGTCGTACTTTCCCCGTCGAAACAGACCATTTCTTTTTAAAATCCGCTTTAATGTCTTTAGACTGATCACAACGCCGTGTTTTAAGGAAAGAGCCTCCAGAATACTTTGATATGTGAGGCCCAAGTTGAAGTAAAATGTAATTAATTCAATTCTGTCCATGACAAATGCGGAGCAGCCAAGTGAAGTACCAAGTGGATTATGAAAAGTGCGCAAAGAGCGCACAGATCATGGATGGACAGCCTACAGTAACTGTGGGCACAGTTTACAAATCCGAGAGAACGAGTTTCAAAAACCGAGGGAACAGTTTACAAATCCGAGAGCACGGTTTTAAAAACTGTGGGCACATTTTACAAAACCGTGGGAACAGTTTAGAAATCTGTTATCTCAGATTTGTAAACTGAGGTAACAGTTTAGAAACCTGTGGGCACAGTTTAGAAACGACTTTTATTTTTCCCACACCTGACCCTAGCAGGGCTCCGTAGTAGGCTTCTATGGGGTTAGCAGAGAAGTGGTCCCTCCAGCCTACATTGATTCTTCTACTTCCGGGAATTCGCCTGCCCCCTTGCTTCTAAAACACTTGGTGCAGAGTAAAATATCAGCCAACTGACCTCTCAGGGGTGTATGTAGTACAGGGATTTCAAAGTCAAATACATTAGAGGGCCAAAAAAACAAATTTGCTACAAGCCGAGGGCCGGACTGGTTCAATGTTTATTAAAACATATTAAAATGACTGCACATAACCTATTGAACCAAGACGTGTACTGTATTTTATTTAATGATTAAATGAATAATGACTGTGACTGAAGTGCAGGCAAAGTTTCCACAGAAATGTACGATTTTTCCCATCCTCACCGACCTTGTCATAAAACTTGTTTAAATGATCATACGATGCCTCCTTGCTGCTTTGTCGTCTGCATCAGCATGTTTAAAGTGCTAAGATTGTTCACAAAAGTTTGTGAAAACACGCACATCAAAGTACTGCTTTACTAATGTAAAATATAATTAGGCCTACAATAGTTTCATTGTTTTTGCATTGTTGCATGATGCTTGCATGTAGCCTGGCTAGCACCACCACTTCTCAATGAGACGTGGTCTGGGAACCAAACGTTCATTTTCTCGTATTTGAAAAAAATGCCCGGATCCGTTTATTGGGTGCCACGGATGTCTATCAAATGCGTCTGTGCATAGCTCATCATCGCCTTGCTTTCCCCCTGTTCTGTGATTGGTTCCCTATCTCAGGCGAAAATTTGCTCCATGGTCTCCAGGCTGCCTTAGCAGCGTGAATCAAATCGCGCGCAAGGCAGCATGGGAACACCCAGGCTAGCTTGCATGAGAAATACTTCTCAAAACAACAGCAGTTATATGGGTGCTGTTGTTTTGGGATGTTTCCGTCATGCAAGCATCATACACTGATAGAATATTTATATGCTAATTGCATTTAATTTGAATGCCTGAATGTAAGGATTCAGGAAACACAATATCCAGCTTTTGTGAATTGTAAATGGCGGATCAGATCATGCGTAAATCACTGATCTGGAGATCTTTAAAGGTGCCATGTGTAAGAATTGAGGTAAAAATATCCAAAAAATGAGCTACACGCATCAAAAGAATGAGAAGAAATAAGGGCGATGATGTCATTAAAAAAATGACAAGGTATAGTGCTGCAGAGAGATCAACCTAAATTAGCATGCTAAATTACTAGCCACAGCAGGTGTCATAATACCAGTTTCGGCCATGGGAGGCGGTATGCGGGCAACATAACCGCCAGCCAAACTGCAATACACGTGTCTCGGTTGTTACTCTAGGGTAGACCAACTCACTTTCTGGAGGTATACTGCCCCATCTTTTATGGAATGTGGAGTATGAATTGATTTTTTGGCGGACATTACACATGGCACCTTTAACTATCTTTAACTAAGACTAATTAATAGCTTATGGCTGACTTTAATACTTAATGCCAAATATAGTCTGTGCTCTGTTTTTTTATGGAAGTTGCATAAATCCACGTCATTCTATTAAATGTCGTTTCATAATTAAATAGCCTTCCAATAGGTTGAAGCTTAGCTTTGCTACCAACGTGCACACGCATGCATTGAATAAACGCCCATACCACGACTTAATTCTATGCCTCTATGTTTGATGACAGCAAACAAGTATTTCCTACTAATTGCAGAAATGTTTGTTTTCTTTTTCTGTCCGCGGCTCCTTGATCAATTGAGCAGCAAATTATCAGACGATGGCCCGGGAATAATTTCACTCTGCAGACCATTGTCCACATTGCGGACCGCGTCCCATAGTTTGACAAATGGTGACCTGCATGCTGCCATATTAAAGGCATTTTTTACGGTGTGTTTAGCCGGGTTTTCGCGTGGAAGGCTCTGTAGAAATCTGACACCCTATTCAACGAAGTTAAACTGAAAGAGCGTGTAGTTCACACAGACACCAGAATGAACGAGTTTGTAACGTTCATCAGGCAGTGGTAGGCTAATACAGTAGCCTACGTCCAGTTCACGTTCGCTCAAAATATGAACGTGTTCAGGCACAACACTGGGGAGGGGGGTAGCTGAAAGTTGACATCTGCCCTGACTGAATACTGATGACTAATGAAGCCGAGGCCCACTTGCGGCGCCGCAGTGAGTTCATGAGCTACCGTTGCATTGTGGGAAATGGAGTATTGGTGCGTGCAAAACAGCAGCCGCCTGCGGGCCAGTTCTAATACATGGATTTCTATGGAACGTCACGAAAACATGCGTGCGCAACCAAGAGGCAGAAAGCACCATAGAACAGCATAGAGCAATGCAAAAAGATTAAAATGAGTTTTTGTGCTGAAAACTGCACCAATTCGAAATCACGATGGTTAGAGAATGTTAAATATGTTCAATATCCCTAACGGAATGCATGTCTTCGCCAAAAATGACAAAATACGATGTTATATTAATAATTCAAATGAACATCAAACTTTGAAATATAGTCTGAAATGAGATGTTATTATCATTGAGACAACAGGGGTATACAAAAAAACCGATTGTAGCTTACAGCAGCCGACTATTTAGGTTAAGTTTATAACGTTGTGGACGGCCACCAAGCGTCTTCTGCCTCAAGGCTGCACGCGCATCTAGTTTTGTTGGTAAACGGAAACCCGTATATACTAATCAAATATCATCCTGGGGGCTGTAGAAAATTCCGGCCCGCGGGCCTTGACTTTGACATGTCTGATGTAGTACAATGGTGGCCAAATTCGTTGGTAGCCTACCCTTCCTTGAAGAAAGAAGGGGAAAAACATCCAAAAATGGCATTCATCATTTATTCCATACTGCAAATCAGACTTTGATTTTGACTCTTCATTCAACAGAATATTTTAGACAGTGGAACAAATGAAAACGACATGGACAACAATTACTTAACCATGGATTGCACAATCTTTAGAGACAATCACTGCAACTTATTCTGTAGCTCATAATGAAACTTTTGCATCTGTCAATGGTTGTTTAGTCCAGTCTTTCTAAAGCAAAGTGCTGTAGCTATCTTAGATTGTCCTCTGCAGACTGCATGTTTCATAATATTATAGATGTACAATAGGATTCCGATCAGGGCTCATAAGTCCACTTCAGAATAGTCCACTGTTATTTTCTTAGCCATTCTGGGTGCTTTTAGCTGTGTGTTTTGAGTCATTATCCTTTTGGAGGACCCATGACAAGCGATTGAGACTGAGCTTTATGACATATGGGATGGTGGTACTGGTAGCAGCATTAAGGAGCTCGGCTAGCTCGGAAGTTGTGGTTCAATTCCCAATTGTCACCATTGGGTCCTTGAGCAAGGCACTTAAAGGCACACTATGCAGGTTTTTTAGCTTAATATGCAAGTTTTTTCGCTTAATTTACCTTCATTTAACAGCTTCAGAGTCATTGGAATGGTTATATCACTTTTTTCAGGTTGAATGGTGGCCGGCTTCCCCCTAGCGTCTGTGAGCGGAAAAAACACCCTTGCAACTGTGGGCCGGCGGGCCGACGGCCTGTGTCAGGAAGTATAACGAGTGTAACAAATTGCTTTACTGCATTCAAATACACACACACGCCAGGCACCGGCTAGAAAAAGGTAGCGATGGAGCATTCGTCATGACAAAGCCAGCGAAAAAAAAGCAAAAACCGAGAAAACAGTAAGGAAATTGCCAATACTGCATAGTTTACCTTTAAAGGTATACTATGCAGGTTAAAATAACCCCACATCACATAACCTTTACCATATCTGACGACTGGCATTGGGTACTTTACATAAGATCATCTCTCAATGCAAATCAAACCAGCTATTAGGCTAACTGAAATAAAACCATCCCGATCTCTAGGTATGTTAAAGGGTGTGTGATGATGTGGGGTTATTTTAATTCCAAAGGAACTTTATCAGGATGTATAGTACCCTGGGATCCATGAAATAACTGGCCTTTAAAAATAAAAATCTGCCTGCTTCTATGGGAATTTAACATAGGGGTATAAATACTTATGCACCCTGTATTTTAATGATTTATTTACATGTAGCCTACTGTATTTACATGGCTGGTTTTCTCGGTAGCAACTCGCTACATCTATGCTGTATAGCTATGCTAGGTGAACGACTTGCCTATTACAAGTTCGTTTACCATCAAATTGGCTTCGTAAATTTGAAAATCTTGCATAGTGTGCCTTTAACCCCAAGTTGCTCCAGGGACAAGCTTTCAGTTTGACTTTGTTGTTTTTCTTTCAACAGCGGATCCTCTGTTGTCCAGAAGTGACTGATGGTGAGATCAGGAGTTCACCTTTAAAGTTTTCGATTTGCTTCCAATTTGTACTATCCTTCTGTTCAGCTTGGGGTCAATAACGTCATATGCACTTGTTAATAATATGTGCAACTGTAGTCACCGGAATATCAAGCTGCTGGGAGATGGTCTGATACCTTTAACATGCTTGTCTAATTTCCTTCCTGGTCTTCAGGCCACCACAGCACAATTCCAGATCATGTGGTGCTTCTGTAAGGATTAGGACAGTAGCCTACCGTATATCAGTAGCCTATCGTAATATCATATCGTCAGATGCTTGTGATGCATCCTATTGCCAGAGATATCCATTTTATAATACAGATTCGTCTTTTGTCAGTCGAATGGGCAGAGGAATCTGTATTATAAAATGGATATCTCTGGCAATAGATGCATCACAAGCATCTGGCGATATGATATTACGATAGGCTACTGATATACCGTCTTGACTTTTGTTAAGAGTTTGTGAAATTAATCAAGGTAAGTTGTGATGAACAAGAAGGGAGAAAATGGCAGACAGCGTCAGGGGTCATATTAGTGTTGGAATAAATACAATTCCTGCTTTTTGCCTTTTTAGGAGTATTTTTGTATCATTAGATGATTTTCTTCGAATTTATGGCTGTGTTGTCGTAGTATTATTATCTTGGGCAAAATGTTGTAACTGTATCGTATTGCAAGTTGCTCTCCTACTTATGTACATGTAAGAAAAGAAAAAGTTATATTTTACCTTTACTACAGCTCTCATGTTTTCCACTCGTGTTTCATTCTGTTGTGTGGACATACCCAGCTTCAGGAGCTGCCCCCTGGGTCTTAAAGAGAGAGGGACTAAAGAAAGACCACAAACACACTACATGGTCTCTGATAAAGGTTTATAGAGGCTTTAGAAGTGGACATTCAAAAACATTTTGCCTTTCTTTTTTTTTCCTGATAAGTCGTGTCCTCGTTTTATGCTCCTGTCCAACAAGGTCCACCGTTTATCTAATCCCAAATACCATCATAGTCACAAGAGCATCTATTGCATACATACAAAGCAGAAACACGAGTGATGTCCATATAACTGTTTGACTAGAAAGGGACACACACACACACACACACACACACACACACACACACAATCAGGGAGGGCTGAAAAACAGTACTGTGATCCATGGCAAAGAGAAACAAAGAGGGTCTATCTCACAGCAAATGTCCCACAAACCTGGGTTAATGATCACTTTGGTTAAAATTAAGTGTTTAACGTACACCCATCACACAAGACTGGTTTTAAACTGTCATAAGCAAAAAACAAAAGAAAACAAAAAAAGATAAAATTCAGATATCTGAAATAGATTTCAAAATACCTTAGTTTTCCCAAATGTTTAAAAGAGTAATATGTGTTTTGCGTTGTCGAAAACAGTTTTGACATCTTCAATGCACTCTATGAATGAAATCTGTTTTCCTGTTTCAGGCAATGTTTTATGCATTCATTTACAAGGGACCAAACTTTGAGCCAAACAAATGCAAATACAGTGTACAAAACAGAAAAGAAACAAAAAAAAAACAAGCTTTACAGAGTGCACAGAAGGTCTGCAAAACATTCTTTTCATTGGCTGTAGGTGTAAACAAACTACCATTTTTTTCTTTCGACAACAGAAGCAACACATTGCACCTTTAAATACTTTAAACACATGTGGGAAATGTCTGACAAGTGGACAGAAATGCAACAGACATCACACAGAAACAGTTACCTTGGTGATTTACAAGAAATAACAGGACCTGCAGGAAATGTGTGTGAATGGCTACAGACAAGAGTGAAGCTCCAAGACCTAACGGACACTAGTGTTGTACAGAGCCCCACATTCCTTCCTCTTCAAAGTAAAAGCACCAAATTTTAGCATCCACATGAGGTACTTGATAGACACAAACTCAGGTAAACTCTAACAGATGCTTACAAGCATGTTTCTGTCCTTCCAGCAGGTAGGCATCTGTAAAAAAATCTTCAATAAGAACAAGAACAAAAATCACACAGACACACACACACATAAAAAGAAAGAAATAATGCAATTTCCTTTTTTCACTGAAAATCTCACAAACAAAACTTGAAATTGTAAAGTAAACATACAGGATCAAATGGATGACTGAAGCTCAACCCTGAAGGATTCAGGGTTGAAGAGGGGTTTGTCTCCTTTGAAAAAAAAAAAAAGATAAATTATATTTACTTGAGGTGCTATTTATATAAATCTTATTTGTGATGAATGTGCACTGTTTTATGAAGTCCCTATACTTTACAATCTCCACTCAACTTCTTGATGGCCCAAAGACATTATGTACACTTCAGTTATCCTCCCCTTCTAGAAAAGCCAATTATGTTTTGACCAGAAAATGATATAAAATAATTGAAAATGTGCTTTGTAACTGTCCAATATAAACCAGTATAAAGGTTTTGTCATTTTGCTTTTGCTTAAAATGCTGGTATAATCCTTACTTCTTTTTATAACAGCCACATGCACTACGTTTATGGGTAAAGACTTCACGTTGGGAAAAGAGAGACAGAAAACTCTAGAAAGTTTGTTAGCATTCATAAACTAGAATCCTTTATTTATCAGACCATCCCATACCCTGCTCTGCAGCAAAGAAGAGGTTGTCAACAGTCTCTGGTTTTTAGGATGCTATTTAGGTTGTGTTTGTGTTTATGTACGTCTGTGTAAGAGTGTTTATGTAAGGAGAGAGAGGCAGGCTTTTCTCGGTCATTTTTGTCATTGTTGTTGAGAAAAGGCAGATTCACTCAGATCTTCCTCGTCTTCTTCACTCATCGTCGTCGTCATCCTCGTCCTCGCCGTCGGAGAGGGTGGGGCAGGGGCGGAGCT
Source organism: Alosa alosa (assembly GCF_017589495.1). Taxonomy (NCBI): domain Eukaryota; kingdom Metazoa; phylum Chordata; class Actinopteri; order Clupeiformes; family Clupeidae; genus Alosa; species Alosa alosa. The sequence continues at coordinate 27,824,153 of NC_063206.1, read as the reverse complement.
GCCGGTAGCCGTCCAACCACTTCTCCAGCATCTGGGTGACGAGTGGGTGGTTGCGGCGGCGCGAGCTCTTCTGGAGTGCCACCAACACACCGCCCTCAGTCACACAGCAGTCCAGCCACTCACGCAGGAGACGCTCCTGCTGCTCCTCATTCCCCATCTGAGACACACACACACACACACACATACAATCAGGACATAGATTTAGAAATGAGCCTCCTACTATAAAACAACTTGAAATACAAAAAATGTGTGTTTAGGGTCCAACTGATCCCTTTTACAGAAAATTGTGCAAACGTGCTTCTGATCAATGGAATTATCTACCAAGGGCACATTTATCTACCTTTTTAAATCAGGGAACATTTAAAAATGTACGACAACGGCTCTACTGATAAGCACACAACACACACTAGACAGCAATGTTTCAGTATAAGGACTGTTTGCATTGTGAGATTCCTAGGTGTGTCAGGGTCTGAATGGTCATAGCTTCTCATGGCTAGAAAGCAACTGCTCTTCATGAAAGAAGACCAATCAGGTCTTTAACACTAGCTCCATGTTCAGCAAGTTTTCTAGCAGCATTCCAAGCTGCAGGACAATATATGACAGCAGAGGTATGCAGTTGACTGCTGCAAAGGGTTTAAGTCCAGTTGAGCCAATTAATACATCAGGTGGGAGACTAAAAGACAAGGAGGATCTTTTTGTTCTTGAAGCTATATTTTCACTCTAAAGGGATCAACATGCTTCTGCATCAACTCCACGGCATAGCTACACCCTTTTATGGTTGTGTCCACGGCGTTGTGACCCTTGTTATGGTTGTGTCGGGTTGCTTTGCATCGCGGTGCATTTCAACACCATACCGCTTGGTGTGTCTGCGTCGCTCAGCACCAAAACAATATTCAGAATGGCAAACCCCATAGACTGTCATGCCAAAATATTAATCTTATTCGTTTGGCCTTTTCTTGCTTAGATTTTGTACAAAGTATCCAGTAAAATCCATTGACCTAGTTACTGTAACCAATAAGTCTGAGGTTATTTGCGAGGTATCTGCCAGCCTGTTTAAGTTATGGCAGCAAGCGAACGTTAGCACAACTGCCCACAAAGTACTGCTTGCTGGCGAAGTGCTAATTTCAAAACGTTACCGACATATAGACACTTTACAAACGGATAACCCAGTCATTGTAACCAAAGTATGTCTGAGTTTATTTGCTTACTCCCCACAGTAGGCTGCTTGAAACACCGACTATCAACACAAAGGACGAGTTGACCAATCACAGTCCTTGCGGTCTGCGTCACCTCGACGTGAAGTTACAATTTTTTGGAGGTGCACGTCGAGCTACAACGGAGGGGCCGGAGAGGGGTTCGCGGTGACGCAGAGGGGTCTGCGGGGGTATGCCATCGATTCGACACAGAAGCATAAAATAGGCTTTAGTCTTTGAGTAAGACATGGTGGTCACTCACTCACACACACACTTGCTTTAAACACACTGAAACAATCACACTGGTCAGCGTGTCATGTCGCCAAAGATTGTTAAGGCGGAGCAAGATATTTCATCAGGGAAATCGCACGAGGGGGTCAAAATCCCCTTTATGCAGAGCAGAGGCAGCGACTGCTCCATTGAAGTCTATATTTTTCATCAGTGGTTCACTGATGAATTTCGGGCATTTCAACATTTCATTTTCATTTTTGAATTCCAGTTGGATTTATGCAGGTGTTGGCCAGTGTTGGCAACGTACGCTCGTCAATAAGTCATCGACACACCTCTTTATGCAGACAGGATTCGATCCCCATTTTGCGCCCATAGACATGAACTACGACGAAGTATCTTGCTCCGCCTTAACAATCTTTGATGTCGCCTCACCTCTTGTGCGGACAGGAAGTGGATGTGCAGGAGCTTCCTCTCGCTATCCACCAGAGGCAGGAAGGTGACCGTCACGTCGTCGTCTGTGTTGAGGTTGGCGCCCGCGCCGCGATTGTCGTAGCCATCGTTCTCCATGGCAACAAGTGCAGAGAAGTGCCCGCGCGTGTAACCCAAGGCAATGGGGCTCTTCCAACAGAAGCCCTGCTCCCATAGCAGAGGCAAATACACCCCTACACACACACACACACACACACACACACACACATGAGTTTATTTACCTAGCACAATTCATACATTGCTAATTCCATGTAAATAACAAATAAGACCCAAAAACACCAGAAATATAGTAGAACAGTGAATTAACTAAAAGTTGACTGAATTTCATCAGTCTAAAGAATGCTATGAGAGCTAAAGGGCCAAGAGAGAAAGAAAAATGGAGTCAGGGAGAGAGACCGAGAGAGCAAAACATAGACAGAGAGGAGAGCAGAGAAAAGAGGCACATGGACTGACTGAGAGGGAGAGTTAGTATATGTTTTTTTTTTATTATTATTCCTGTTTTGCTTTTTTGCGAACACCACACTCTCTCATTTGTTCTCTGTAGGTGCGTGATCCAGGAAACTTCAAGATCAAATCAAGGATTGGTCGCACTCCAAAAAATTTTTTTCCTCGCTGATTTATTTTCACTAGCAACAGGGCTAAGTTATTATTATAGAATTATATAGAATAATCGTATTATTCCTGTGAACGCTTTGGCAATGCATCATATGATTTAAAGCATATTTGAGAACTGGGGTGTGAATGCTTAATCCGTCCTTCTGCCCATTGTCTGCGCCACTCCGCTCTTTGTCCCTCTTAAACAAGCTTCCTCTCTTCTCACTCCACCTCCCTCTTCCTCTTCTCCCAAACATACGCTATTGACTTCTTCTCCATCAGGGAGGCCTTCATCTGCACTCTGCTTGTTACTGTAGTCCTTCACGCGAGCCACACCCTCCACGGCTCAAATCAAAAACAGACCAAAGACCACGCACGCACGCATATACTGTACATACGCACAAGCCCACACACACACACACACACACACAAAACACATGCTCACACTCACTCATACATATAAGTATACACACACACACACACATACATATATATATATATAGTCGTATGCAAAAGTTTGGGCACCCCTCAGATTTAATGACAATTTGCTCTTCCTTTATAATAGAAGATTACATCAACAAGATTTGTTTTCCTACAAAGATGTAGACGTTTGAGTGTTTTCCAGACCAAAATTCTTAGAGTAGCATTACATAGTTTTATTATAATAAAATAAAATAAAATGCAAAAAATGGGATGTGCAAAAGTTTGGGCACCCTTTTAATAGCATTAATTTCAAGACCTGTACGGATTTATAACTGAGAGGTTGCAGCACAAAACTGCTTTCATTAGCTCGTTAGACCTTCAATTACAAAGACAGGTGGAACTAGTCATGAAAAAGGCTATTTAACATAGGTAATAGCTGGCTGTGCTTGTCCTAGGTTCTTTCTTAGAGAGTGGCAACATGGGGACCTCAAAACAACTCTCCACTGACCTGAAAGCTAAGATAATCCAACATTATGAATTAGGAGAAGGGTACAAAAAATTATCTGACAGGTTTAGACTGTCTGTCTCCACAGTCAGAAATGTAGTAGAAATGGAAGGCCACAGGAACAGTCCGTGTGAAGGAAAGATGTGGTAGAAAAATAGGGGAAAGGCACAGGCGAAGGATGGTTAAAATAGTCACAGAGAAACCACAGACCACCTCCAGAGAACTACAACAACATCTGGCTGCTGATGGTGTAGTTGTTCACCGTTCCACAATCCAGCGTACTTTGCACCAGGAAGAGCTAATTGGAAGGGTGATGCGCAAAAAGCCTTTCCTGAGTGTTTGTCACAAGAAGAGTCGCATGAGGTATGCAAAAGCACATCTGGACAAGCCAGAAGCATTTTGGAACAAAATACTGTGGTCAGGTGAGACCAAGATTGAGTTATTTGGTCATAACACGAACAGGTATGCATGGCGGAAAAAACACACTGCATTCCATGAAAAGAACTTGTTGCCCACTGTAAAGTTTGGTGGAGGATCCATCATGTTATGGGGCTGTGTGGCTAGCACAGGTACTGGAAAACTTGTTAAAGTTGAGGGCCACATGAATTCCTTACAGTATCAGGAGATTCTTGACAAGAATGTTCAAGAGTCAGTCACAAAGTTCATGCTACGCCGGGGTTGGATCTTTCAGCAGGACTATGATCCTAAGCACCGTTCAAAATCCACCAAGGAATTCATGCAGAAGCACAGGTACAATGTTCTGGAATGGCAATCCCAGTCCCCAGACCTTAACATCATTAAAATTGTATGGATGTATTTGAAGAAGGCTGTCCACGCATGAGGCCAAGAAACCTGACTGAACTAGAGGCGTTTTGTGTGGAGGAATGGGCCAAAATACCACCTGCCAGACTTAAGGGACTTGTCCTTGGCTACAGGAGGCGTCTACAGGCCGTTATTGCAGCAAAAGGAGGCAATACTAAATATTAATGGAATTATTTCTTAGGGGTGCCCAAATTTATGCACATGCCTATTTTTCTTTAAATGCACATAAATATGTTTCTGTTGGACCAATAAAAGTTATTTTACTACTGAGATGTTTCTGTTACCATAAGGTATAACATATGTTAAAATGAAGTTGCTGCTTGAAAAGCTCAGCAAGTGACAAACTGATGCAGTGGTTTTCGTAAGGGGTGCCCAAACTTTTGCATACGACTGTGTGTGTATGTATGTATGTATATATGTATGTATATATTTATTTATATATATATATATATATATACACACACACATATATATATATATATATATATATATATATACACATGGCCAGAACACAGACACATGGCCAGACACAACACACGCGCCTCCTTTCCCTATGCATCTCTGTTTTGGTTTGTAATGGCAAACAGATGTTCAAACAGTGAATTCATCATGAAGTCTTCTCGAACACATACTGCTCACACACACACACACTACATCCAAGTCCATGAATCTACAAACCAAATGTGAGACTCATGACCTTAAAACTCTTCCCACATCTCATTCTATTCAAGCAATGCCAACCCTGCCTTTCCTTTACTATATTCTATTCTATTCTATTCAATTCAGTCAGATCTCCATTCCTCCATCTGTCTGCATGTCGAGCAGTGTGTGCTGTAGGAGTACGTGGGATCCTCCTGTGATTTTATATTTGAAGTTCATTAATATGCAATGTTCATGTCAAATAAACCTTGAATTCTACTTAACCAGTTTATTTATCCTGGCAAAAAGCATACCTTCATCTGACTATAAGCTTATTTTGGAGAAAAGTCAGTTAACACTTTCCTTAATAAGAGACTTGACTGATGGTTTATTGAGAACCTTAACTGTGAATAATAGACCCTTTCAACAATAAAAACAAAAACAATGCTTGAACGTTCTATTTGGTTCCCAATCTACTTCCTCTGCATTAAGATAACATATGAATTGTTAAAACGGAAGCCTTGTGGGGCCAACTATGATGCTGATAATGGAACTCTCTTGAAAGGGTCTATAGATAGTTTGTTTACAATCTGAGCATCTGTACATAGTCTACAGGGGATCATCCAAATGACGTATGACCGAAAAGTCTGTCATAAATGAATACAAGTCCCCATCCAAATCCCAAATGAATGTGAATCTTCATCATGTAAGTCCAAAAATACCAACTGGGGCTGAATTTCTCTTCTGTGTGCGTAGGGAGAATACTGATGTGATTAGTGTGCCGATTCACCTGGGAAACAAGCACCTTGTGCGTGCTTTATTGTGGAGACTCACCTTGGAAACGCGTGTAGCCGAGCGTTTCGCCACGGAAACTCTTGTAGTACTTCACACCGTAGACTATAATAGGCCTGCGGAGAATGTGTGCAAGGACGAATATGTGTGTCTGCTCCAGACTCGCCCCAGGCTGCAGGTCACAGAGAGAGAAAGGGGGTGGGAGGGTGGGGGGCAGGAGACAGCAGACGAGAATTAGTTGAAGGAGGACATTTTACCATATCAATATTGATTATAATAACATGTAATATGTTTAGTATGCCTGGCTTGTGATTGGTGACTGGACTGGTAGCGATTGTATGTAAAGAGCACACAGCACACACTCTCTCTATGGGCTTCATTGTGGAGCTTAATTATGGCCATTAAGGTCAGTGTTCCAGCCAGAGGGAGAGTTCTGGGCCGCCCTTACAGACGTGTTCCGCTGTGCTGTCCCGCAAATACAGGCTCTCTCTCTGGCCTTGATGTACAGCACACATAATTGGGTCGTACATAATTCATAGACGGACATGGTCAGCAATCTATGGAACACATTTGCCACCCTCCATTACACTCAAATGCTGTACTGCCCTTGTGTAATAACTGAGTGTGTGTGTGTGTGTGGTGTTACCTGACTGGCCAGTGAGAGGATGAAAGCCCAGTCCTCCTGCCACTGTTCCTCCCGGAGTGAGAAGTGTAGTCCAAAGCTTTGCGAGTACCACGACTCCCATTCCTTCCACCGCGTGTAGAACCTGAACAAACACACAACACAAGAGACAACACCGGGATCCAGTTAACAACCACAACACACAGCACAACCAGCGAGATTCCATGACTGCTATGTCAGCTGAGCGCAGCTCAAGATGGCTGTGGGTGATCATGTGAGCCCACAGTTGGTACCCTGCTGAGGGGGTGAAGGCTAACTCAGTGTTCTCTCCCCCGCTCATGAGGGGTGCACGCTCAGGGACGAAATACTAGAAGGGGAACGGTCAGTACCACAAGTAGCTCCTGTGGTGTCACACTGTGTCCTAACTGCATGTGTCCTAGTGACAAAATTAGTTTGATTACATTATGTTCAATTGGAATGCCATAAGTGAGAGCAACGTGACACAGTGCTATTTTATTTCTGCCGCTTGCATTGTTCTGCCATTTTGAACGTGATATGACAGAACAGAACACCATGTTTAACAGATTCAGTGTGGACAGCGGGCACTCAATGCTACGCCACAGTCGGACACTCGCATGGAGGATAAGCTGTCCGACTGTATGGAAACTAGTGTTTGAACACACACACAGTTACTTTCCATGAGACATTACAAGGATGTCATCTGGTTGAGAGAGATAGAGAGATAGATAGATAGATAGATAGATTTTCACTGCTCTATAAATAGTAACCATAAAAGCATATTCTATTCTATTCTAGTCTATTCTATTCTATTCAGAGCTGGGACATCTCTTATGATGTCTATGACTGGCGAGAATCCAGTAAATGTGATCCAGACGTCAGGCTTCTTGCTCGACAGCTACACAACCTCAAGGACAGAGGTGTTGAGTGCACTAGTCACAAAATGAACAGAACAGAAAATGTGGTCACGCTAGTTTAGGAATACCTCGGCGTGTTTGCTTGAAGACACGCTTATGCAGTCAAGCCAAGTTTCGGTTCACTGGTGTACATGTTGTCTTAGCAGTTGCAGTTGAGTTGTTTTGATGTACCTGTAGTATGCTCAGTGTTGGTAAGCAAGTTTTGTGGCTGAGCCGTTATGTGTGACTTATGTTTCTCTGCTCTACATTTAGTGATTGCACATTGCAATTTGTTTGTCAACCTCTTGTTTTGTCAAACTTCACTTGCATAGGCCTACATGACCAAAAGTTAACTGGTTATGTAGTCTTATGCAAGTTTGATGTAACCATGATTGGAAAGAAACGGTTTTAAGACTAAATGAATACTAAATGGCTAAGTGAATGAACATAAGTTGCTCATCTGAATCTTAAGTAATGCTTATTCTTTCTGTGGCTCCTGTCAAAGGATCTGTCATGAGCATTCTCTCTCCCTGGTAACAACCTTAATTGAATTCAATTCTCTGTCACTCTGCTCACTCTCTCTCTACTCTGCCTAACGAGCTCCACCTTGCCCCACTCTGCTCTAATTACTCTGCCAGCTGCACTGCATTTCTCCACTAACCTCTCCCCAGTATATAAAGCCCTGTTTTCAACCAAGCCCTGTCAGATCGTCTTCAAACCTGGACCAGTAACCTGCCTGCCTGTCTACTCTCTGACTCCTACCTGTGATTCGGATCCATTCTTGACTGCCTCCCTGTTCTAATGCCCGGTTATCCCGACCTGCCTTCCCGATCTTCGGGATTACTCCCATCTTCAGCCCCCCGTAACTCGAATCTGCCTTCTGTCTCTCACCACGTTTAGTGCCTAGCCCTGGTCTGTACTACTGCCTGCTGTTCATCTTGCTGTTGTGTGTGTGTTCCCCCAGGCCTCCGACCACCAGACGAGCGAGCCCAGACGCGTCACCACCCTCAGCCCGAGGCGCCCGCTCAATCACTGGGGACACACACACTCAGCACCTTGGACTGGAACCCCCTGAAACTTGGTGGACGCCCAGGTAACCCACAGGACCCTGAAAAACCCCAGAGCCCGAGAACCCCTGGAACCCCTGACACCCCTGGCACTCCTAGCACCCCTGGAACCTCCAAGACCTCACGATTCTCTCCTCCTCTTCCCCCCTGAACCCTTCAATAAAAAGACTCTGAATTTGAACTTGCGCTCTTGGGTCGTCTTCTGTCCATGACAGGATCATGAGTTCAAATAGAAGGCAACAGCACATAATTATAGAACACAACCTGAGCCTTAACCCTTACAATAGAAAGCGTAAGATAATTATTCTACCTTGCACTCTGTTGCTTACACAAAGCTACCAGACAGTTCAAAGTGCGTGTCTGTGTACAACCTAGTGAAAACAAAGAAGGAAAAGAAAGCCAGACACATAGATAGACAGTCCAAGACTGCAAGCTGGTGTGTCATGTTTTCTTTGTGTGTGTGTCCTCACCAATGTGAGCAGTCCTGCAGGTTTTCATGTAGTGTGTGTGTGTGTGTCCTCACCAGTGTGAGCAGTCATGCAGGCTGTCGTGTAGTGTCTTGCGCAGCACCGAGTCCTTGTCGTAGATGCCCCAGGTGGCCTGCAGCACCGAGTCCAGCAGACAGTCCCCCGCTGTGCGGTTCCACAGTGCATACAGCCGGCTGTCCAACCGCGTGCCCAGCTCGATCGACCAGTTAATGATGGGTGACTCCTCCTCCAACTCTGCATCAGGACCCACGGGCACATCAGGACACCAAAAAAGGGGGAGACAGACAGACACTGCATCAGACGTCTGGATGACTCGACTCCGTTCAATTCAGATCAACTTAACTCAACAAATAGTTCACCCAGTGAACAGCCTCTCAGAGAAATTGAAGTAGTTGCCAATGAAGCAACGAGGACTGTATCTGATACAAGCTGGGGATGTGGTAGGTGCTGGAGCCTTGTGAGAGCTTAGTCACAGATAATGGGGGCAGTGGTAGAGTAGTGGCTAAAGAGTTGGCCTTGCATGCAGTAGCCAGAAAAGATGTGGGTTTGATTCCCGACTACCACCGTTATGCCCCTAAGCAAGACACTTAATCCTGAATTGCTCTGCAGCGGCTGGCCCATGTAATAGCTAACATATTAAGTCCCTTTGGATAAGTGACATCCAAATGAAACAGTAAACTAGATGTACCGCAGAGCGGTACAAAATATGACCGCCGCCCAGTCCAGTACATTTTTTCCACAAAAAGAAATCACGCTGAAAGGCCTATATGATTCTAACTGTCTCACTAAATTGCATTATCCACACTCAATTCTCACTGGTATCTGCTAGACAAGTACCAAAACATGATTAGTTAATAGATTTCACATGTAAAATTCATTTTATACAACCCCACCTCCATCTTGCCTGTTCATAATTCTGAGAAATTCTTGATTGTTTGTGTTATGTTTATGTTATATGTGTGGGTGTATGTGTGGGTGTGTGTGTGGGTGCGTGCTTGTGTGTGTGCCTGCGTATGTGCCTGTGCATGCAAGCGTACATATGTCTACTGTGTGAATATGTGTCATGCGTATGATTACTGTGAATGTATATATGTGTGTGTGTGTGTGTGTGTGTGTGTGTGTGTGTGTGTGTGTATCTGTTTGTGCACATGTGTGCACATGAAATGGGTTAACATGACCCCTGGAGGCAAACATACGGAAATAAAATGGTCATCCTAGGTCCTACAGTTCTCAAGATATTCACAGAAAACTGTGTCTGCCCTACCCTCCTTTCGGGGGGGTCCAATCCAGCGGGGGGCTACAGATCAAAACGAAAAATGACGGTTCCATGCTATCCATGTGGGGGTACATGCCCACCAAGTTTTGTGTACCCCGGTCTTTCAGTGTCCCGGAAATCCTTGTTGGTGTACGTCACTACATGTACACATAAATTATTTCATTGTATGGCCCCCCATGAACGAAAGTACACAAAACTTGGCATGCATTCGGAGGGCGTCATGATGATCCTACACTTTTAATTTCGTGCAGTTTTGACCTTGTCAGCCAGAGATATTGTGATGAAAACACCTAATTTTTTGCTTTTAA
>NC_063206.1:27716290-27808790 GCF_017589495.1 Alosa alosa | reverse complement strand
GCTCAGGGCACACCATGGCCGGGATGCACTTCACCGCCTGCTGAGACACCTACACACACACACATACAGATACACATACACACAGGTACGAATGCAGACACACACACACACACACACACAAAACACATATACACGCAAAACATGCATGCACGCACACACACACACACACACACACACAGAGTGAGGAAAAAAGAGAGAGACACACACAGAGAGACACTTACATTACTTCTCCTTTAGTTTGACAAGGAGTTTGCCATCATATGTCCATCCACAGTACTCAATTTCAATGGTGATCCTAAGCTGCTGGTCACCATACCATATTAGACTTAGGGCGTACTCACACTGGCCACAGTTCACTTGTACCGTGCCGGAGTACTTATTTTTATTTTATTTTATAATTTATATTATTTTTTAAATAACTTTGAGTGCTATCCTTTATTGCTGAAGTTTATTTTTGGAGCATTGTGCTGACTCATCAATGTTTGCAGTAAAGGTCTTGCCCATGGTGTTAAATTAGCTAATTGATTTTTGCTCAGCTATTATTAAATTAGCTTTAGTAAGACTTAAGACTTTGGCCATCAGAATTGATTTACTTTTAATTACCTTTATTACACTTAATTATTTATTTTTTCAGACTCAGGTTGCACAGTAAACAAAAGAGTGTAATCTTTGACCCTGCCCAGCTAACAATGAGAATACACCGAGCAACCTCTTCAGTCCAACAGGTAGGAGTGGGCAATTAGCTAATGGACCAGTAGGGGTAAGCTTGCGGAAACATTTGCAAGGGTAAATACGGTGAGGTCATATAACAGAACTTCCTGTACAAATAGACAGCTACAGAAGTAACTTACCCACCAGTAGCAGAGTTGTTTACCTCTATAAACTCTGCTTCTCTTGGAATGGACTATATGCATCTGAAATAAGATTAACCTACTTTGTGTAGAAAACCTATTCTTTGAACATCCTACTGGATGTGTAGAAATCCTATTCTTTGAACAACATGCATAGGAGGACAACATAACTCCATTTCCCATGAGCCATTGCGGTTGCCCTCTCACCTCTGTGAGGAGGACAGCCAGCATATCCTGCCTCTGGAAGCGGATGGCCAAGTGCACCAGTGTGAAGCCAGCGTCAAAGGCGGACGATCGGTTCAGCAGGCGTACCTCGTCTGCGGTCAGCTGACGAGCAATGTCTCCGCCCGACGACTTGTAGGCCTCCACCGCTGCCAGGTCCCCTTCCACGACCCCTAATGAGCAAAGAGCAGCCTGGGTCACATGGTGTGGATGTTGACGTGTGTCTTACTACAGCCATGACAGGTACACAGACACTAGGGTTAGTGTGTTCTTCAGCTTAGTACTTTGTTTAAAACTTAGACACATAGGGCCAAAGAGACTTTAAATAAAAAGCTCTTCTCTTAGGCATCAATTTCATACAGTGGACCAAGCACTTATGAGTCATGACACACACACACAAAAGTCTATTGAATTCCTCTCGTCAGCCCTGTGGAGTCCAGGCTCTGCATAGGTCTCTCTGTCACAGAACAAAGCTAGGGGGACATGCCTCTCCAAACCTGAACCACAAAACACTGACAACTTCTAGCAGCAGCTTCCGCCCAGGACAGTAAATGGCAAACAGTCAGACAGACAGACAGGCAGGTGTCTACAGTGTTCTACAGGAACAGGGCTCTGAAAGGTTCCAGTGGTGGTTTCTATAGTTCTGGAAGTGCCTTCTCTGCACAGCTTAATGTCACAGTACAATACTGCCTGTCATTGTTCCCCCACCACAGCAAGGCACAATGGCCTGCATTTACCAAAAACTCCAGAAATGTGGAGACACAAACAAAAGAGGTTAGTGTTTACGTTTATGAGTGTGTGTTTCTGTGCAACTGTAGGCTATGTGTTTATGAGAAGGTCTAACTGAGGATTTCTTTGCCCTCTATCTCAGAGCAGTGAAGTGTGTGTGTGTGTGTGTGTGTGTGTGTGTCAGGTCTGACGTGTGAGGCCTTATGCCAAACCCCCAGTCTGCATTTCTCCTTCCTACCCGCCCAACCCTACTAAGCTAAACTGTGGGCCTGTCTGCTCTTTCCAGTTGCTGTCTGGCTCCCAAAGACAGAGGCACACACACACACAGAGTACCGCAGAGCTCTTCATTTCAAGAATACCAAAACACTGACTACTGAACTACACACACACACACACACACACACACACACTTCTAGTCATTAACAGTCTAGTCTAGCTGCATTTGGTAGTTGCGATCTAGTTTGCAGCACACCTTCAACAAAGAACATTATGTTATGTTTGGTCATAGAACTAGAACTCATGAGGCTCAAGGAGGCTTTGATCTGACACAAGCCATGCCATGGCTTTCTTCTTGTATCTTCTTCTGTCATAGCAGAGGTCAGGTCAACTGTCTGACCTCACTCTTGCCGTAGTGACCGCTGATGGGTTTTCCACAGACAGAAACTTGCCCAGTCAAGAGTGACTGTATGGCTGACTAACACAGAGCTTCGGTCACCATTACAGTAGCCACGTCTTACAATGACACTCTACCAGAGCTGTGTTCACAAGCTAGCATCACAAGCTAGTTCAACTCCTTGTGTATTAAGTGGAAGTTTCTAAGCAGCCTCAACCTTGGGGTAAAAACTGTCATAAGCGTATAACTAGTAGACACACAGCTAGTGAAATGGTCAACACAAACTATGAACATCAGGGAGACCAAACAGCCCTGGCTATGATGAGAGCTTGGTGGGAAGCCCAGTTATAACCACATTATAGACAGAATCATATCTGTGCACTACTTTATTTAGACTTTGCCTATCTACCTCACCAGCCTTTGATTAAGATGGAGAAAATTCATAATCTGATAATACTAATAAAAAAAATCTTCTGTCAGGATCTACTGAAGGCATGTTCATATGCTGAGATATGGGACACATACGGGGCACTTAGTTCCCATCCATTGATCAGTGCTTATAGCAGCAGTGTCTGTAAGTGCACAACCTTTCTTTTTACTATGGGTGTACAAAGGTAACATTCATCTCTTATGACAAAGGTTTTAACAAACGGAAGAAAAATGAAGGAAGGCAATTTGCAGGCCTCATTCCTCTTGGGAAAGGCTAGTTTGCCACAATGCACACACAGACAGAGAGAGAGAGAGAGAGAGGAAGAGAAGAGAAGAGAGAGAGAGAGAAGAGAAGAGAAGAGAAGAGAAGAGAAGAGAAGAGAAGAGAAGAGAGAGAGAAGAGAGAGGGAGAGAGAGAGAGCCTCTGTGCCTTTGCAGTATGTGGAGAAGTCTGAGCTCTGTAAAGATAAACAGAGAATGAGTTAGCAGGCTTGGGAGCTCTTAAGCAGAATCACCAGAGCAAGCGATCGGGGTTGCTTCTTTGGTTGTGTGGTCAAACAGACAAGTCAAAATATCTCTCTCTCTCCCTCACCCTTCAGGTGAAGCAGAACTCGCAGTGCTTTGCAGAATGTTCCCCTGCAGCATAAGAGTGTGTGTGTGTGTGTGTGTGTGTGTGTACACTGAGTATCCTTAGTGACAGTGAGCAGTAGAGAGAGGTAGATTAAACAGGATTACTCAGCAGTCACCTCTACTTAAAAAAAAAACAGTATTTCTAGATAGCATGTCTCTACGAACTGTGTGTGTGTGTTCATGAATAACAAGCTACACACCAAAGAGACGGGCCATTCTTCCGGTGTGTCGAACTACAAGCAGGCCCAAGTGCACAAACACGTAGGCTACATACACATTGGTCCGGTATGCTTGTTTATTTCCATCGTGTGCACGGGACTGTTATTTTTATCTACATGCCGGCCATTGCCTAAGCTCCAATACATACTAGGGCTACTCAAGAAGGACAGCCATGTGTGTGTATGTATGTGCATGTTGGACTCCAGGTCCACGACTATAGTGTGTGTCCCTGGTGCATACAGATACAGCCAACAACACTAATCTTTCCATGTTAATGTTTGTGCATTTAGTAATCTGAAGGCCAGTGAAGGATTAAGACCAACTAGTCACCGGCGAATCATTGAAGCCACTGTCATGATATGGTATCAAGCACAACCTTGAGCTTGATCAGCTAGGCTAAACTGTTGCTTCTCAATAAAACAAATAGGTCCACTGAAAAGCATTGGAAAAGCATTGGGCAATCTTAAGTATGTGGACAATAAGTTGTTGATATCAACAATCTTATTATTAAAGGTGTCAATTTCCTTTTAGTTTATAAAAATGTCAAATAACAACACAGGGAATATACCTTTGACCCAGACACTTGTGAAGCGTGCGCGCGCACACACACACACACAGTAACCAAATGTCACACAGGGGAGCAACTGCAGACAACACACATCACATTCATAACTTGCATAAACAGAACATCACTAGGGAACACACCAAAACAAACGCCCTGTCACACACTTCAGCCCCAATGTCTCCAAACACAGTATCTCTCAGTAGTCACACACACAAACATGTGTAAGATTAGCACAATATCTAGTCTGCAGAGGTGTGTGTTAGTGTGTTACAATAGCACAGCATAAAACACTAAAAAGAGACCCCAAACTAACTGTGCGCTAGGCCAGTGGTTCCCAAACTTTTCCACAACAACGCCCCCCAAATACCACTAGGTTTTGGCCAAGGACCCCCTTGATGTGTTATTAAACCCATCGACAATACTACGGCAAATGTAAAAATACATTAAGCTAATCCTAATAATTATTTTAGCCACAAGCACTTCACAATGGAGCATACAGTGTGTAAAAATTGCATTTGGGGCTCTCTGCTATATGAGAGCTATCTAATAGCTCTACTATTAATCCCAGTCATTATCATGGAAAATATAATGTTTAGATATGCAACAAATTATTATAATGGCATTGTATAACAACCCTCACTAATAGGTAGGCTATATTTAAACATTTTCAAATGTATGTGTTGCTTTTACTTTTCCTTCTAACTTGCTGAGGCCCCCTGGCACCCCCTCGCGGCCCCCCAGGGGGCCCTGGCCCCCACTTTGAAAACCACTGCTCTAGGCTACCAATCATGGAACAGCATAGATTTCCCAGTAAATATACTCTCAGTATCAGGGGTCCATTAGCAGGACTCAAATCTGCCTGTTAATCTAACAAGTAGAAATGACTACAGCATTCAGCAATAGCTAACATCTATCATATTTTAGCCTGGTCCACATTAGTGCTGCAACAATTAATAGCTTTATCGATTAGATGTCATAAACTTCGGTTGACTTAGGCTTTGTTACACGGACCGACACTTTTTCACGATTGACATTTTGTAGACCAAACAATGAATCAATCAATTGAGAAAATAATGGACAGATAAATTGATTTTGAGAATAATCATTTTAGCTGCAGCCCAGGTCTACATACCTGCGCAGGCGTTGAGGAAGAGCCAGTCTGTCCTCCTCATGCGGTTCCTGATCTGTTTGAGTTTTTTAAAGTCCACCTCCTGCTCCTCGCTGCCCACCCCTACCCCGCCGGCCGCCAGCTCGATGCGCTGGAACTCCATCGTCCGCAGCTCAGGCTCCGGCGTTCGGCCCGAGGATGGCGGCGAGGCCCGCCTGGTGCCGCCGGACCCGCTGCCGCTGCAGCCCACGCCGCCACCTATCCGCCAGCGCTCGACGGTCCTGCTCGTTGACCGTGGGCGAGGAGGTCGTCAGCGGTGGCGGGCTGAGGGCTGAGAGGGGGGTGCCTGCGGTGCCGCCGATGCCCGTGGTGCCAACGCCGACTCCACCGCTGCCAGGCTCGCTGGGCTCGGGGGAGCCCCCGGAGGGTGGCGTGAGGTGGTTGGGCCGCGGGTGGTCGCACATGGCACAGCGGCGGCTCTTGGGCCAGTTCTCGTAAGTGCAGGCGGCACAGGGCCAGTGCTGGCCAGTGCCGCCGGGGGGGTGGTGGTGGTGGTGCTGCGTGGCGTTGATCCGGTTGCGGTCGTTGCGCTCCTCGCATGGGTCTGGAGTTTGTGGGGGCTGCTGGGGCGTAGTGGTGGTCGTGGGGGCGGTGGTGGTGGTGGCGATGGCGGAGGGGACTGGGGAGATCCTCTGTTGCAGGGGTTGCTGCTGGGGAGGGACGCCGGGCGTGCTGGAGGTCTGAGGCGTCTCACCGGGACTTCTGGCCCGGGGCGCTGGAGGAGGAGGGGGTGGAGGAGACTGAGCGCCTCCCTGCTGCTGCTGCTGCTGCTGCTGGTGCCTGTTACTGAGACACTGCGTGCAGCGAATGGCGCGAGGCCAGTTTAGGTAGGTGCACATGTGGCAAGACCACTTGGTGATGCTCTCGGGAGCCTCGTCAGCCAAACGCACCCGCGGACGAGCGCTGGAGTCCGGGCAAATGAGCAGGCTGGAGCCTCCTCCGCCCTGCGTGGTGCCCGTCGTGGTAGAGCCCACTCCGACCAGTGCAGGCGGGTCCCAGGCGGGCGAGTGACCTGCGTCCAGTGCCGGGCTGATCTTGTAGGGCTCCTCGGTGATGATGGGACCCCCCGGCCTCTGGGCACGGCACATGGTGCACTTGATGGCGGACGGCCAGTTCTCGTAGGTGCAGTACTCACACGCCCACTTGACGGCCGACTCGCTCATCCTCGCTCCGGCGCCGCCTCGCACCACTTTCCCCTTCCCCGCGGCAGGAGATCACACTGGCCACACACACACGCTCACACACTGCAGAGGGGAGAGTAAACAAAACAATTAGCCAATACAAGGGAAATGGGCATGGTGCACTACACTCATATTCCATATTAAATTAAAGCATTAGGATACTATGCATTACTTAATCACTCATACAGATCATCCCCAACTTGCAGGAATAGCGTTCAGAGGAAAGTGGGTGAATCAGTCAGTAAGCACTGTGGGATCATTGGAATGCATTAACATATCAATCTTATAATCTTATACAGTATTATATGGCAATTATAGCCAATGGTGCATGAAAAACTTGTCATAGAAGATATGAGCCTAATTGTGTACACACACACACACAAACACACACACACCACAATAAAACAAGACCAACTGGGGCCATATACACTGACTGATTGCACACATCAGAAAAACACACAGGTGGATTACTTACATTCTGTTCAAACAAAACCAGACACTCACAGATTAATAATGATGATGCCAAGATTATAATGAAAAATAAGTATAAGTATAAGTATATATACTCTTTTGATCCCGTGAGGGAAATTTGGTCTCTGCATTTATCCCAATCCGTGAATTAGTGAAACAGACACAGGACACAGTGTACACACAGTGAGGTGAAGCACACACTAATCCCGGCGCAGTGAGCTGCCTGCACCAACAGCGGTGCTCGGGGAGCAGTGAGGGGTTAGGTGCCTTGCTCAAGGGCACTTCAGCCGTGCCTACTGGTCGGGGTTCGAACCGGCAACCCACGGCTGCCCCCTAAAATACTGCCTTGTTGCAAAAGATAAAACAACTACATCGCTTCATTTGATCTTTACTACACTCCAAGAGTAAGTAGGCCAAGGTCTATCAATTCTAAGTAAAACAGTTCATTGGGCTTTTAAAATGCCATCAGAATGCCTTTGAAATTAATCATGTGCACTGTGGTCCCCTTAGCGAAACACCAAAGGCACACAACTCAGTTCATAATCCTGTTATCTTCACACAACACATCATTGTAAAGCTTATATTTAGCAATATTAAAAGCAAAGTGTGAGGCATAGGTCATATATCCTCGTCTGCTCCAGTGGCTAATCTTGTTACCCAGTGGCGGTAGGGTGGGCCCAAATAACTGACACAATAACAGTGTTTACATACACAAAAAAAAAGAAAAAAAACACACATTTAGACCTACTGTGCGGTTCCAAAATCACAGCTGCTGCACCATGACAGGATCTTTCCTGAAAGTGTTTCCAATTGAGTGAACAACACAAAACAAACAAAGAAACAAAAACACACACACACACATACATACACACACACTCTCTAGAACAAAGGCGGGCAGTATTGACCTGGCACTAATGTGCTTCAAGTCACAGAATCGCAGTCGCAGTGAGAAAGGAGCCAGAATGGACCAAGTTTCTTGTCCTGCAACTCCAGTTGCAACCCACCTGAGCACAACACAACAGAGGGCAGTGAAACCCAAAGCCAACATCGGCTGAAGGCTACAACATGCCCCCCCAAAACGACACACACACACAAAGTTGCCATGGCACATCAGAATAGGCTGCTGTCCAACAATAATACTGAGTTTATAGAAAGATCAAATAACCAGCTATTATAGTGTATTACTACTACTGTTTTTGAAAAACAGGAAAGGGGTATGGGTCTAAAAATTACCCTTTTTTTCTCAATCACATACAGATCATGTTCTGGGTGACCTATCCACAGACCTTTGCATAAATCTGGTATGTTATTAATGCAAAGGCAGCAATTAATGCATTCCTTTCCTGGTCTGTTTCAACAGGTATGTTGATCAAAGTTTTTTGTAAGTCCTTCTTTTCAGATAAAGTTGCATAGGTGTATTGCTATATGTTATGTATTCCAGGGAACTCAACTGGTTATGAAACATTCAAAAATTCCTTGTAAATGCTCGCACTACGGAGGAAGAGTGGTAGAGAGGACGATGGACAATTGCAGGCTCTTACCTGCCTGCTGCCAAATATTCTTTTTTAATCTAACGATTACAACAATTATGGACGATACATGATTTCAATTAGTAGTGCACTGTGGTCACAAACTATTAACCAGAGTAGCGAACATGAGAGAAAAGTAATAATCGATTTGGCTGCAAGGATGGAATGTAGAGTGTTTCAAAACAACTGGGAAGCACACGCCTCACTCACATGGATGTAGGCTATCTCCATGTAGCCGATCACTGTTAGCAATTACAACTTCCACTGGTGGTCTGCCCTGGGCAGCTTACGTTACTTGGGGACATTACAACGAAGACCATAAAGTTTAGTCGACCCTTTGCTCGAAATTCAACACAATGGTGAAAGACAACCACTGCCAACTACGGATAGCAACGCGATTAAAATAACAACAGGGCCAGTGCATACCAGGCGGTTGCGTGAAGAAACTCCAATGATATGAGGGCACCTCCACTTGGGAACGAGCGACAGGTAATCATGCGATCTATCTGCTTAGGTAATGCGTGGTGCTTCAAGTAAGTTAGCTATTCCTATCGCTGCAGGGGTCTCTTCTAATTATCTCGGCGCGCTATTTGTCACAGTTCTGTCGTGTTTTACCTGTTCCGTGCATGAAAAGTGCAGACTATAAAACACTTAATCTAACCATGAAAATGGAAAATGATGTGGACCGAAGAAGGTTGCACTGTGGACTGTTTTAAATACCCTGTCAATACCAGAGATTATCGCTCGGTAGCTAACTTGGTATAAATAATTGATTGGAACACTGGCCTTACCTTTTCCTGTTTATGTACTCTTCTCTTTGCAACCACAAGTCCTTTGCAGCACCGATATGTTCCTCTGGCCTTACAGCCTTTTCCGAACGCAACCCAATCCGCACCAACCCTGTCCAGTCCCACACCGAGTTCCCCCTACACCCTCATTTCTCTAACAGCACCATATTTACGTTTCCTCCGCACTTCCCAGTTCGGCGATAGCCGTACATTGTAGCCCAAATAGACAGTATTCAAGGCCGTGTTTCTGTGGTTTAAATTATTTTAATCCCCATCTCTGACCGCCGAGCTGTCTAAGTCTAATGGCGGCGATGGGGAAACGGGAAAAGCCAAAATAAACCTACTCCACAGAGACGGGAGGAGGGTTATCACCTGGATTCGCCAGCTAAGCTGATTGGATAATTTTCTGTGTACCTCGCACTGACCTATGAGGAACTACCTCTTTCGTTGCCAATGGGTAAAGGGCTTTGTTGCGCCAGCCTTTGATGTCGACGAATTATGAAACTGTAACCCTTATTCGCCGTCTTGGCTCACTGTGATAGGCCTAAAGAAAAGGTTCATGTATCTCGTCTTGAGCCACAATGGCGCTTGTTTCATGTTGCTAAAGGAATGATGTCATCGCTACAGAAATTTCTACCGCAGCAATATCTGCAGTGACAAGAGAGAACTGGTGTAGTTCTTTCACTAAAGACAGACTAGACAAGTATATTCTGCTTAAGATTTAAACCAATGTCGATAACTACCAGTGCAATTATCCGCGCAACGTTATGGTGGTAGTTGTTTCACAAAATCACTAATGGGAATTGACTGAAGCACTATGTGGTAGGTTGAATTTATTAAATAATCCCTTTGGCTTTTGATGTTGGTCTACGGAATCTGCGCATTGCACAGGTCATTCGGACCTTGTCTTTCGATTATGCCAAACAAGCACTGCATCGACCAGCTGTTTATTTGTTTACATGCTGAACCTTCAGAATGACGTCATCAACGATGTGGCTGTGAGTTCTGTCACCACGAACAGCGGTCGGAGACCCAGTCGTAGCCTACTTTGGTAAAGGTGTTTTTTCCCCCATTCTATTGGACAAATATAAATATCCTGATGTCTTCTAAAATGAACGGATTAGTAGGCCTATAACACTTTTTGAAGCTTACTCTGATGAAATGTTGCTAGTCTAGAACTATTCCCATGCAGTATATTTCTGGTTTTAAGAAAGCTGTGCACCAATAAAACAATATAGGCCTAAGTTCCACATGCTTAATTCAAAGTCTATTTTTCTTGTAAAATGTTCTTTCATAATTATGATTATTTTAGTAGACCCCATAGGCTAGTTTAAAGTCTATCACTGTTTATATTTTTGTAGTCCACTATTAAAACATTGAACCTTGAACATCTAGTTAAATTGCAAAATAACATAATATTACTAGTCAACATGAAGCCTGTCAAAATTCTGTAATAGAATATATACATATTGCATATTATAATGGAGTGGAATGGAAATTTCTAAGTGACCCCAAACTTTTGACCGGTAGTGTAGTCCTACAGAATACCTTCTAATGTCTTATCATGTTGTCATCTCACACAGCTATAACACAATACACACGTCAGGGTTTATTGTTATGCATCAAACCCATATGTACCAATATATTGCTAAAACTTCAATGGAAGTATCATTATTCAACTGATTGAATGGCAAACTGGTTTAAGTTACTGTTACAGGCTCACTTGGATTGAAGTCTAACAATAATGAAAGGAAAGCACATGGATTGTAGTCAACAAAAGCAAATTGTGTTCAGGCAATGGTGTTATCAAAAATAATAATGCATTTGAGACCTCAAAGAACCTTTCTACTCGGCCAAAAGCTTTGTTATATTTATATGATGCATCATGGTAAATAGTAAATGTAAATCAGGTTTCTAGGCCAAGTATACTTGCGTGTACAAGGAATTTGGTCTCTGCATTTATCCCATCCGTGAATTAGTGAACAGAGCACACAGTGAACACAGAGTGAGGTGAAGCACACACTAACCTGGAGCAGTGAGCTGCCTTGCTACAGCGGCACTCGGGGAGCAGTGAGGGGTTAGGTGCCTTTCTCAAGGACACTTCGGCCGTGGATGTGAGCAGTGCTCAACCTCTTCCCCTGCCCACATTTTTCCTATAGGTCGGGGCTCGAACCGGCAATCCTTCGGTGCCAAGCCCAAAGCACTAAACAGTAGGCCACGGCTGCCCCTTAAAGGTTACGCACATAATACATTATAACACACATAATACATCATAACTTGATTCAAGGCTCCTAAATATGTGCAAGTAACAATGCATCTTTCTGTAATCACCTAAATAAAGGCAACTTACTTGCAATATATGTTCACTACAGTCTTATTATTCTGAGAGATTTGAAGTAACACAATATATAGTGTATATATATATATATATATATATATAAGTATATACTCTTTTGATCCCGTGAGGGAAATTTGGTCTCTGCATTTATCCCAATCCGTGAATTAGTGAAACACACTCAGCACACAGTGAGCACACAGTGAGGTTAAGCACACACTAATCCCGGCTGAGTGAGCTGCCTGCAACAACAGCGGCGCTCCAGGAGCAGTGAGGGGTTAGGTGCCTTGCTCAAGGGCACTTCAGCCGTGCCTACTGGTCGGGGTTCGAACCGGCAACCCTCCGGTAACAAGTAATGAGTTTGAAGCTGTAGATATACCGCATAGCATTACAAAATATGATTGTCGCTCAGTCCTGTACATTCTCTCTGCGAAAATAAATCAGGCTTGTCAATTTGTCTCCATCTCCTACTCTTACAACTTTTGTGTATGCTTGTATGTGCGTGCATGTGTTTGTGTGGATGTGTGTGTGGATGCGTCATGCATGCGTGTGTGTGTATGTCAATGTCTCCATCTCTTATAGAGCCTGACCAATATGGGATTTTGAAGGCCGATACAGAGTTCGATATTTGAGTTTTTCAAAAATTGATAGTCATTTTTAACAAGCACAATGTAAAAATGTTCTCCCATAACAAGGTTATAATCAAGGTGAGACAATATGTATTTGAATAGGCCTAACTATCGAGTTTCCTAATGAAAGGCTCTTCATATACAGTATATATTTAAGAAATAAACGAGTGTATAGAATAGAAAGAATAGTAAGAATAAAAGGGGTCTTTGTTCTGTGATAACCACATTGCCACAATCTAGGTTACATTGTGAACAATTTATGCTTAATGACTCTCCCTTTATGCAAGCAAAACATTTTACAAGTATGATCAGTTTGGCCTACTTTACTTTTAGCCTTTGTAGCCTAAACCATGCTTTTCCTTACTTGAAACACCTTTGTTGAAATGCAAGAAATTGAAGACTGAAATTTGGGAGTAGTCTAGTGAGTGTTTGGGAATGAACGTTAGGTCAGATGCTCACATGTATTTCGTGTTGACTTTTTGTGGTCTTAATGCAACATTTTACAAAGCACTGACAGGGCTACCAAGGACTGTGAGCAAGTCAACAGCAGAAAAACCTATTTAGCAAGCAGAAATGTCCCAGCCCGGTGTTTAGGATGCATCGTAGACAGGTATCTTCCATCAGCGAATCATCCCATTAGCGAATGTTAGCATTGTGGCTAACTAACGATCCTGTCAGTATGGTCAGAAAAGAATGGGATGACAGTCGAAATAGACAATGAGCGTGGTTCCATGCAGCCTGCACACGCATATTCGGTTTATTTCCAATAAACTGATTCAAAACCGGTTTCGAAGCGGTTTATATTGGGAATAAACCGAATATGTGTGTTTTTTAAACACCTTATTCTGATTGAAATGAACCGAAAAAGGCCATATTCTGTTTACTAATAAACCGTTTGCACACCCTAGCATATGCCTGTTTTAAACGGAATATTGGGTCATGAAAACACCTTAAACGGAATATGCTCCCAGAAGGAAGAGTGTTGTAGGCCTGCACATGCTATATTCGCGCAGAATTACAGTAGGATAAAATTAACTAATTGTCTCTCACGCACTACTGTGTGTCTTGCAGCAAGACGCTGCACCATCTGGTGGACAAACTACGTAACACCACTACTGGAAATGCAGCCTAAATGAAGGATCAATCAATATTCAGTTTTCCTTTACTGAATTTAAAATGATTTATCGGCCATTATAGTTGCCGATACGATAGTACGCTTGCATGTGCGTGCCCGTGTGTGTTTGTGGATGTTTGTGCATGTGTGTGGATGTAAGTGTGAGTGCATGTGTTCGGCAGGGTTCTCAAGTCTTACACGTGAGACACACGCAATTCAACAAGTTCACACGCCACACCTTGCATTTCTTCACGCAGAAATATTACTAGGGATGTCAAGGTATCTGCATAATTATTAGAGAACGCGCAGGGATACGAGAGGATATCTCGCAGGGTTCAGAACTAGCGCACCACTCACCAGCAAAAACATAAATAGCCACCGACATCCATTAAAAAAAATAGTGTTCGTTGTATCCGGGTAAAATTCCAAAAAATGACATCCCCTCCCTGAAACCACGTTATGTTTGTGCGCTGATGTGGGGTTACACGTTTAAGATATTTTTATTCAGAAATTCAACTGTTTGTCATTTTGGTAAACCAGCCTACTTATGGCACTTTAACAGTGTGTGTAAATCAGGCCTTTCTACGAACACTTGTAGGCCTATATAGCTTACTTTATGGCCAAATTATTTTCCTATTTATAAACTAAACTAAACTGTCGGACAATGAAGTGTCGTTGTAACTTTGTGTAACCCAGACATCAGCAACGTTCATTTTAGTGAAGGACACTTTGTTCAGACCAATTTGTTCGTTCAATTTTTTGGGGGATTTGTAAAACTATATATTTTTGGAATCCTTACAAACTGAAGAATCAGAAAATCTTTGGTTGACAATTTTTAGAAGTCATTACTGCAGTCATTTTAGGACCTGAAAACGGTGTACTATTACACTAAAAACGCCATAGGCTAATTTGCTGATATCTTGCAGAGTTGAAATTAAAGTAAATCTGTGGTAAAAAAATTGAGGAAAAGTTGTTATACAGCATTTTTAGATAGTTCAAAGGGTCCTTAATACAAATCCACCGTATAACATTTAAATCAGGTCCCCAGTGTCTCTGAAGTTTCATTCAAAAATGGATGCCTTGCTCTCAGGTGAGAAAATACTGGTATAGGGTAAAATTTTTAACTTTTATGTATCACCACAAAACTTTCCCAGTTTTTCACTTACATTAAGACAAGTATTTTTTGCATTACAAGTTTTCTGAAATGTAATGTTTAAATGTGCAAATAAGGCTTAATCTACTGAAATATGCACTAATGTGCACAAATTTCCAAACTTGATACGGTACATATTGGATGAAGCCTTAAAAATTAGCATTGCTGTTTAATGATATAATAGTAGCCAGCAAGTAAAGAAGGTCCCTCTAAACACCATGGAGGTGTTAGGCAGCATGCTAGAATCCTGGATATTTTGTTTTATTGTCTTAATGGAGATGCTTAGCTGAAAAATTGTGTACTTCAGTATGCATGTTCAGAAAGCATGTTCAAAAATATATTGAACCATCGTGAATTTTCAACATGGTGGCCGTGGCAGCCATTTGTCAACATGGCCATCTGTGCCAACTGTTTTCAGCAAGGCAGTGGGCGAATATCCGGAAGTGGAGTCTGGTGCAGCAGCAACTTCGGCAAAAGCATTCTTTGTGTGCCCATCGACTCATATGTGGCTCTGTACAAATTAGTTCTGGAGGATTTCTTAATGGAAAACCCACAACTGAGAGATGTTTGCTGGCGGGCAACAGAGCAAGTTGAATCGGCCTGCTCTGAGAAGGACAAATCCACCAAGGTTGAGTGCACAAATGCAGGCTAACGGTACATTCCTTGAAGGTTTGACTAATGCAGAATTTGTGAAATCATTAAATCAGTGGGAAGCAAAGAAAGCTAAAAATGCAATTTTCAGATCCATCATGAACTACTTGCATCGAGTGGAGACAATCCTCATTTTGTGGCAGCTTCTCGCCACTGCTGATCTTGCACTCCATTTTCAGGCTGCAGAAGGACTTAGCAAACTTTTCTTTGCATTTGACAAAAGAGCAGACCATGCATGCAAACATCTCAACTAGGACCTAGTGAGATAAATAGAAAGCATCAGGCAATAAACAAGATAAAGGCTGCCATACTCAGTCATGGCAATCCAGTTACTGCTGAAGGTGACCGGTTGTACAACATGATCACACATGCCTATGTCCCACAAGAATTTGTAACACAAATCTTGAGTGTTGATGCAACTGGACAGAAATTGTATGAAAATCAACATACAAGGCTGATTCTTTCAAGCATATCACAACGCAGAAAAGAAGACGAGGAATCCCTATCCAGTACCAAATTAGAGATGATACAAACATCAAGAACATTCTGATGAGCCGTTTACTCTCCCATGACCAGACAAAGGCAGATGCCACAGAGTATCTGGCATCAAAGACCATTGAATGCAGTAATAACAACCCCAAGCTCATCATATCCTCTGCTGCAGGACACTCAAATAGCAATGTCCAACTGCACCTTGAAACAACCAACCATGAAGAAGCAGACACCTTGTTGATTAATCATGCAGTTTTGGCATCACATCGCAACCCCTCTGATGCAAAGCTGATGTTCTTCTGTCCTGACACTGATGTTCTATTAGTCATAGCAAACTATAAGAGTCTGTTGAAAGATACTTGTATTTCAATGACATCTGGGATTCTGCAAGTGGAACAAATTTGGACAGCTTTCGGTGCATATTGTTCCAAGACTTTTCATGCATTCACAGGAGCAGACAACACCGGGCGTTTTTCTGGAATAGGAAAGACCACTTGATTCAACATCTACTTGAAAGCAGATGATTGTGTCCTCAATGCTCTACAGATGCGTTCACCAAAAAGTGAAGTAACAGAGGATCAGCTATCTACTTTGGCTAAGTTTGTATGTGCTGCATACTTACCAAAAGTAGGTCCAGATTGACAATATCCCAGAATTGAGATGGTATCTTTTCTGCAAGCACATGGCAGAGAGTGACAAGCTTCCACCCACATGTGCTGCTCTGAAAGAGCATGTCCTGAGAGCCCATGTTCAGGCTATATAACTTTTCAGTTACAGTGATGATGACAGCAAGGATGATAGGGATGTATAAACTGTTTTTTGGTGCTTTGGATGAGTACGAGGAGTAGGGGAAGGGGAATGTTAGTATCCCGAAAATCGAGTTGAGCTGATACCATGCAGTGGAAAAGCCCCATCCCAGATAGCAAAATCAGATTGGCAGATAGCGGACCGCTGGTGGTATGCCACCGGTGGCGTGCCATTGTGGTCCGCCGTTGGACCGCTCTTTAAATTTAACTTGTCATAAATATTAAGAAAAGTTAATGAAATGATATATGGAGTATAACTAAACAAATGAAAAAGATTTTAGGAATAGGAAATGAAAAAGATTTTAGGAATAGGAAAAAATAAATAAATAAAAAGAACACACTAAAACAAAACACAACATATAATAAAATAAAGATGTCCTCCAACGAGGGGGGTGGTGGGTAAAAAAACAAACAACAAAAACATAACATTAAGGCAGCTATTTGGCAGTAAAATATAAAACAAAAACTCTAATATGGGTCAATGATCATGTAAATCTATTTGACATGATTTCTTGCCATTTAACTTGACATTTTGACAGCTAGAAATTAAATTATAGGTAATCCTGGAGATGCAAGATTGAGAAATTAGTATTTGAAGGCGGCCATTTTGAAAATCCAAGATGGCCGCCATATTGACCTTGGAAAATTGTCAACCAAACATTTTCTGATTCTTCATACTCTGACTGACTATTTTATACGACCTATCAATCGTGGCTGCCTGCATTTTCCCTGTCATCACGGCTGCAACTTTCGCACTCGTCTGAGCCTCCATTAACCAGGTCAACAATGAATGAAATTAGCTTATTATCAATGAGTGTTATCAATGTGAGCGAGTATACTACACATATTTTTTTTTACTAAAGATACAGGACTGCTGCAGACAATGAGCTGCCAACCACCATAATGTAATATAGCAAACCAAAATAATGAACTTGCTGTCCTTTTCAAATATAATAATCTTGACGGTGGGATACTCTATGGCTCACCAATTTACGAGATATAGGCCTACAGTATGTACTGAGTGACTAAATATCAAAAGTTATTTCTACTGACATGCCTGGTGACATAAAAACACAAATGGTTTCCCCTTGATATAAAGGCTGACATAAGATACATAAGCTATGCAAGACGGGTACAAATCCAAGACTGTCCTGGAAAATAAACAAAAACAAGATATAGGATGTATAAATTCAAGGTCTCAAAGTGTTAATGCTTCTTAGATAGATAGATAGATAGATAGATAGATACTTTATTGATCCCCATGCAGGGGAAATTCAAGGTCTCAGCAGCATACAGACAACACATACACATTCTTTAACAACAGAAAAAGTAATGAAACAACAAACAGTGAGGCAGAAAGACAGTGGTAAAAGTGGCTAGTGGACAGACAGTATCCAAACATGGAGGGGGTGAAGAGGCAGACAGACTATGCAGAGAAGTCTCTTCGCCCCGCATCCTTCTTCCTTGTGCTTCCTCCCCAGCATACTACTGCATAGAAGAGGACGCTGGCAACAACAGACTGGTAGAACATCCTGAGGAGCTTGCTGCACACACTGAAGGACCGCAGCCTCCTCAGGAAGTACAGCCTGCTCTGCCCTTTCTTGTAGAGTGCATCAGTGTTGGCTGACCAGTCCAGTTTATTGTCCAGGTGGAGACCCAGATACTTGTAGGTGCTTACCACCTCCACATTGACCCCATCAATGTGGACTGGTAGCAGAGTGGGCTTAGACCTGCGGAAATCCACCACCATCTCCTTGGTCTTTGAAGTGTTGAGTTGAAGATGATTGAGTTTGCATCATTGCACAAAGTCCTCCACCAGGCTCCTGTACTCCTCCTCCTGCCCGTTCCTGATACACCTCACAATTGCAGTATCATCAGAAAACTTCTGCATGTGGCATGACTCGGTGTTGTAGCAGAAGTCAGATGTGTACAGGGTGAACAGGACTGGAGAGAGTACAGTTCCCTGTGGCGCTCCGGTGCTGCTGATCACAGTGTCAGAGAGACAGTTCTTCAGTCTGACGAACTGTGGTCGCTTGGTCAGTTAATCTGTAATCCAGGTTACCAGGTGAGCGTCCACACCCATCTGCAAGAGCTTGTCTCCCAATCTGAGGGGTTGGATGGTGTTAAAAGCACTTGAGAAATCAAAGAACATGATTCTCACAGCACTTTTCCCCTTGTCTAGGTGGGAATGTGTCCTGTGTAGAAGATAAGTGATGGCATCGTCCACGCCTACTTTCTCCTGATATGCAAACTGTAACGGGTCTAGTGCATGGCGTACCTGGGGTCTGAGCATACCTAAGACCAATCGCTCCATTGTCTTCATCACATGTGATGTAAGAGCGACAGGTCTGTAGTCATTAAGCTCACTAGGGTGTGGCTTCTTAGGGACAGGGGAGACATGATTCTTTCCAAAAATCTCACCAGAAGTTGTTATTTAAGGGGTTATTTTTTTTTTAAATTCTTCTGGGGGAGCATGCCCCCAGACCTAACTAAGCTGAGTTACCAACCTTTTGAATTTCACATCTGTGCACATCTGTGCCTGGGGGGCCCATTTCACATCTGATAATCCGCCCATGTGTGCACACCTTTTGCTACATAGTGCGCAAGTTTTACGCACTTATTATTTATTTATTTATTTTTATTTTTTTCGCATGCCCAAATTTCCGTCAACGATTCCCGGGACACTGAAAGACCGGGGTACACGAAACTTGGTGGGCATGTAACCCTACATGGATAGCATGGAACCATCGTTTTTCGTTTTGATCTGTAGCCCCCCCGCTGGACTGGACCCCCTGAAAGGAGGGTAGGGCAGACACAGTTCTCTGTGAATATCTTGAGAAATGTAGGGCCTAGGATGACCAATTTTTTTCCGTATGTTTGCCTCCAGGGGTCATGTTAACCCATTTCATGTGCACAAACAGATACACACGCACACACATACATTCACAGTAATCATACGTATGACACATACTCACACAGTAGACATATGTACGCATGCATGCACAGGCACATACGCAGGCACACACACAAGCACGCACACACACACACATAACATAAACATGTACATGCACACAATTCAATAATTTCTCAGAATTATGAACAGGCAAGATGGAGGTGGGGTTGTATAAAATGAATTTTACATGTGAAATCTATGAACTAATCATGTTTTGGTACTTGTTGTCTAGTAGATACCAGTGAGAATTGAGTGTGGATAATGCAATTTAGTGAGACAGTTAGAATCATATAGGCCTTTCAGCTTGATTTCTTTTGTGGAAAAAATGTGCTGGACTGGACACTCATCTTAGTAAATAATGCACTTACTTTATTTAATTCTACACACAAGCAAACATTTTATATTTTGCTCAAAACTTGAGAGCCCCATGCCGGCTGTACATCTAGTTTTTCAATAAATGGTGCACAGTCATCTTAGTAAATAAAAATTTTGTCTTAAAACATTATATTCTTCCCAACTAGATACTTTCCAACATGCACATTACAATACAGTTAGTCATGGTAAAACTTTTGTCTTAAACATTATATTTTAAATTTTACAATAAAAAAATAACATTTTTAAATAAAATAATACATGTGTATGTAAGAAAATGCAGACAAGAGAACAGACCACTCTGGCAATGCTGAGGATCATCATCCTTTTATTACCCTCAAAATGGAAGAATGTGAGGGCCTTTCCGTTCGGGCAACCAGTCGGACTGTCCTGTGTGGCGTCCTTGATTAGGATAAGAGCAGCTGGGGGGGGCAGTCCCATTTCGTATGGAGATTAAATGCAGGAGGCGAAGTGTGATTCCACTCCCACACTCCAAACCCCTCACAGCTACATTCTACATTCATCAAAGTTTGTTTACTCTTACATTACGTTTATTATTATTTACTTTTTTTTTACATTTGCTTCCAGTGATCAAATAGAAACCGTTTCCATTCTTGGTTAAGTGATTTGTAAAATAAAATAGCGCAATTTCAAAGAAAACACAGAGGGGGGTAGGTAAGAGAGATAAGGGGAAAAAAAGAAAAAAAAAAAAAAAAAAAAAAAAAAATCACATTTGGGTTACCATTCCTCTTTGTAAAGCCCCTCTGCATTGAAAATGCAACTTAATTCTTAACTCCACCAAGAAAGAGAAAAAGTTAAGACAGTCAGTTTTCACGGTAGCACCGACTCGACACAAATAACCTCGGTCCTCAAACACTTTCCCATGCTTCGCTCATGCAGCATAATTTTTTGTGCTACAGCTTTAAACACACACACACACACACACACGCACCCACACACACCTGTACTGTGGTTATGCTTTAAGACATTTACAGTTCCATCAAATATTGTTTTTATGGACCAGCCACACCAGAGGCAGTGCTTAACACTAATTAGGGGGGGGACACCTATATGTTTCAAAGGCTTTTACAGTAGATCATCATGGCAATTGTAAAGCACATGTTTACATGCCATGATACTGGACATACCCCAAGACAGACCTCAGAACCACATCAGTCCTCATCATTTGTCTGTTTTGCTGACCAGCTCAGAGTGGAGTATGAGGCACCAGTGGATAATGCCTACACTTGCCGGCCATTGATCAGCTGGAGGTCCTTCTTCAGATCCAATCGTTATTAACGTATCTCTCCTTCACATTGCTCACTTAGCTTTTGTTTTCTTTTACCAAAAAAATATTATCCTGGAAAAAAAGAAAAACTCCTAACATTCGACAAACTCTTGGAGTAAGCTTGAGTCATTGTCCAGGAAGATATTCCAAAACATCTGCAAGCAGTTGAGTTGTAAGCTAGCGATACCTTAATGAAGAGCAACTGACCAGGAAGCATCCAAGTGTGCAAGTCAAACGTGTCTCGTGTCTAGAGGAACAGTATGGAGGTGGGGGGAGTGTTTAAGGCACGGTTGTTATACGGGGAGAGAGTCTGTCTGTAGGGGCATTATGTAGGCATGCATCCTCCTTCCAGCCATAAACCCAATCCAGCCACCTGTTTGGATTAGTCAGCCACTGGCTTTGGTTAAGGGAATGCATGAACTGACTGCCGTCTGTCATTGATTAGATGCAAGGGTTTCTTTACACGGGAAAACAAAATGCACATTTTAACACGTTTTAGACTGCACTAACTAACTTAATTGATCTACACACACAAAAAAAAGAAAACTAGTAACCTCTCCTGCCTCAAACCAGCAGGACGAAGAACCATGTCAAACACATCAATGTTGACTTCCTTTTTTGTTTCCTGGTCAGTAAGAGCCCTATTGATCGGACTGCATGTGGGGTCTGACTGTCTGTGGTGAGATCGGTCCTGACCTTAAAAACACATCTACTGAACCTCATTATGTCCCTCCCAAATTTGTCTATGCAAACCAGGAAGTAGACAATGGTGTTGAAAACTGGCAAGCTGAAGCACGGGTGGGTTAGTAAAGCTACAGTAGAGCGTGTGTGTGTGTGTGTATGTGTGTGTTTGTACCCTTATGTTGGGAAGTGCCACAGAGGCACACCACAGTTAGTCAACTCCTGCGGTCGACGCACAAGCAGAGCAGATGAACTCGTCTGGAGAGCAACGAAACAAGAACAGCTCAAGCAGCGTGCAGCAGAAGAGCAACATCAACCGCTGGGGAGGAATAAACAAAGACTAACGCCAAAACAAGTCTTCTCATCAGGTGACGATTACAGTTCATCACTGTTACTCGCATGCCCACCCCGATTCCCCTACCAATGAACAGGAAAATTACATGAATCGATGGTGCCAAAGACTATGACTCTGATCAAACCTCTCTTTGTTACGCCGTCTAAACAGGCCACTGGATGGGGACAAACAGATTTTCAATAACAAAAACTGCACTAAGGACAGTCAGTAGTCCAACCTCTGCAACGTGCAGGTGATTTATATGTAGTGGATCGATCTTATTTTATATATATATATATATATATATATATATATATATATAGATATAGATATAGATCAAGTATATATATATCTATTTATATATTTCTGTTTGCCACTGAATAAAGAAAACATGAGAAAAACAAAATAAAGCAAAAACAAATCAATGGGCAATGGTCTGGCTCTCTTAGGGATGAGTCTGAAGGCCGCAGAAGGCATCGTTTTTCTTTTACCCTTGCTCATCTCGTTAAATAAACATTAAACAAAGGCAAAAGTAGTGCACGAGGTAAATGTAAAAAAAAAACGGCCGTTGTAGGTGGGTAGCAGATGTCAAGTCAGTCCGACACGGAGTGAGCCAGTAAGCACGTGAGTCACAAGTCTCAAGTCTGCCCAACTAGGAGAGGAGTTTTTCAAACGGAGAGCAAGAGAGAGGGAGAGAAAGAAAGAGACACACACATACACTAAATGTCACTTCTTATGCTCTCCCACAATATTTTGCAACGTTGCCAGTGAGGTTGTTGGCCAAATAAAAACGTCTGTCGCAGATTGCTCGTCTCACCTGACAAATCAGGCAAAGATGAAGCCATAAACCGCATGGAGCTCTTCACCTTCTTATCCCAGACCACCTCCTCTGGCTGCCCTTCTGCCATCTCTCCAGCCTTCGTTCCAGTTCTTTTTTTTCTCCTCCTTTGTGCCGCTCCGTCGCCTAAGACGCCGAGGAGCCCTGTGCGTCTCCGTCTGGCCTCAGTGCTGCCGGCCGCCCCATGGCCAGTACCTCTGCCGACAGCGGCGAAGTGGCTGCCGCGTCCGCTCCTGCTGCGACCGCCGCCGTCCTTGTCGTCACGCTGACCAGGTTCTCGTACTCGCTACTGTCCTCGTCCTCATCCTCATCCTCGTCCTCGTCGTCCCCCTCCTGTCCTGCCGCCTGCCGGTCCAGGGAGTCAGAGCTGGAGCCATCGCCATTGCCGAGGCCCAGGCTGGGCGACGGGTGGCCCGGCGAGCCCACCGCCTGAGGCCGCGGCAGCAGCAAGGCTCTGGTCGGGTCCTGGCCTAGCACGCCCATGTAGGCCGAGGCGTCCGCGCCGGCCACACCAGCTGACGAGGCACCGGCCGCGGCGGGGAGGCCCCCGAGAGGAGCGGACGCTCCCCCTCGGTCAGCAGAGGAAGGGGGCGTCTGCTGGAAGGCCAGGCGAGAGGAGAGTGGTGGAAGCAGTGGTGGAGCAGGTGCTCGGGGAGAGGGAGACGCAGCGTCCGACAGTGCTGTGGAGCTCTCAGGAGAGGAGCGCTGGTCTGCAGTGTCCGCCTCCTGTAGTCCTGAGGAAGGAAGGGCAGTTTGGGTTAACGCCATATCAGACCTATGCCTAGATTTCATGGCAAAAAAACATTGTAATATTTATATATGGAAGTTTTTCAGATATAACTGAATAACAATAAACAATATGCTTGAAATATACATGCCTTAAAAAAAAAAAACACTTTTTTTAATGTTTGCACCTTATTACTAACCATCATCCAGAAGACTTTGAACACAGAATCTGCTGCCTTGTGGCATTTAAACAAGAGAAGAGAGTAAGGCCCTGTGTCCACCAAATCGCGTTGTCCACCCAAACAGCGCCCTCAACCTCATTTTCAGGGTGTTTACTGTTGCTAGGTTACGAAGTTTTGATTAGTCGTCGAGAGAGAAGTGACATTGACGAGGCCAGCGCTGTTCTAAAAATTGAACAGATATCAACTTTCAGCGCTCCGAGTGCTGCGGAAAAACAACGGTCAGCGCCGAGGGCACGGAGTGCTGTGAGCGCTGAACTTCATAGGATTTGTATAGCAAATAGCCGTAGGCCCTAATGGAGCATTCACTCTCAGCTACGCTGCCTTCCAGTCAGGACAGACTGCCTTTTTCGTCACCGCACACAATTGTACAACCACATTTTAGAGCATCTCCCAGAGCAGTATATAGCGAAGACATGACAAGTAGAATCTCAATCATGTCCTGCATAAAGTACAAAATCCTGAGTCCTGCCTCTCACCCCCCACACGCACGCACGCATTTCTCTAAGAATTGCTGCTGTCTGAAAGCTTCCTCCTTGTGATCTATGGAGTTTGTTGACTTACTCCTTTCTTCTTCTGCAGTCTTACGTTTCCTGAGGGTGATCTGCTGCTTTAGCTTGTTTGTTTCCTCCTGGAGTTTTTCCTTCACACGTTCACTTTTGTCCACTTCTCCACACACTGCCTGTGAAATTGAATCACCCACACAGAATGTCATCTCCATGTCCACCGAAGACACATATAGCCAGTTGGAAAAACACTCTAGATGAGCAATATATAAGGGAATCAGACACCCAACTGTGTGCAAGTGTGACAGTGCGAGTGGTCATTCTCACCTGGACTTTCTCCTGCAGTGCGCTGTAGACCTGGTAAATAGTGCGGATGTCCTTCATCACGCCATCTTTATCAAAGAACTCGGCCCTGACACAGAGAGAGAGAGAGAGAGAGAGAGAGAGAGAGAGAGAGAGAGATTAGGATCCCAAATGATCTATTGGACACATGGCTGTTGATCTATTGGACACATGGCTGTTGAATGGCCGTTTAGCATGATCTTACAAACACAAAAAATGTGCTTATTGTATTCTGCATTTAAGAAAAGTGTTGTAGGATGTGCCGGTGGCTGCTGAGAGGTGGTCTTTGGCCTGTAGATTAACTTCCTGATCCAGACAATATTATTAACCCCTCGTTTCAATTCACTTCGTCAGCCAGCAGATGGCGCCACTGTGCGACAGACAGACAGCAGCTCCAGTTAGCTCAGCTCTGGTGGTCCACCACTAACATAACAGCCGCAACCCTAACAGCCATTCTGGCTGCGCTCGTGTTCCTGAGCTGACTATGACCGGCAGCAGGGGGCACTGTGGGCAGCCGTGAGACATATTTAAGGAGCGAGGTGTGACGGGGAGGGTCAGAGCCAGGGCCGTGAGAAAACAGCTGATCTCAGTAAGCCAGGTCTGAAATAGTGCACACATACACACACAGATCTAATCAGCGCTGTCACACTCTCCATGCCAGGGACAGCCAGGGTGACACCGAGAAAATAAAGGTGAGAGACAGAGTGAAGGACTGGACCAGGGGCGCCAGAACGAGTTTCAAAGTGCAGGGGCCAGATTACGTGTGCCTACAGTGTGCGTGCAAAGATATTCAGAATTCTGGGAGGGCGACAAGAATATTGGCAAAAAAACAAAACTCATCGGAGTAGGCTATTTGTTACCTTACTACTGAGCGGAAAACAGTGCACAACTAACTAGCTAATGACTGTCAATAACACCACGAATTGATTCCAAAAAAAATATCAGGGTGTTACAATTGGGACTGCACTGTTTTCGGTGTGAAGAAGAGCATCTAGTAGGCTATTAATGACCGAAGGAACGCAACTCGCAAGCGCACTTCACTCAAAGCAGTTCAATGTTTTGCAAGTTGTGTGCGTGTCACCATTCAACTTTGTGAAGGAGTGTGCGCGAGCTGGGCAGCAACACTTCCATAAAGCAATTCGAATTGGCACAATTTTTAAAAGCACTAGCTAGTGCCGTGTTCATTAACTTTTGAAGGCAGATTAGCTATAAGAAATGCCTGGTAGGCCTACAGCGCAACCTGGTTTGGACTAGATTATGCTACCTAATGTTTCCCAACTGTCATTAATTAAATAATAAATAAAAGGGGACGATATCTATAACAATGTCCACATGAAACATTTCAACGCAGTAATGCAAAAGTAGCCTAAATAGGTGTTAATCCCCATAGAGAGTAAAGAAGTTATGCAATAGATTACATTTTTTTTTTTACAGTAGCGAGTAATGTGTAGGCCTAATACATTACTTTTTTGAGTAACGACCCCAACACTGAGTAGCCACCTGCAGGCACCAATGACTACAGACGCTAATAATTTCAGATAGGACCACACACGCATTTGCCAGGGGTTCAGCACCGCATGTAATTTCAAAAGTAGACAGACAAAGCCTATGCTATTTGAAGTTAAACAAAACATACCGTATTTGAGGGCAGTTATGACGCTGCTTATCAAAGTACGCAGCAGGTCTCTTTCAAAATGTCCTGTTACAATTGCAGCTGCTTCCGATGTTGAATATTTAGAAAGTAGCCTACATGACG
This sequence comes from Alosa alosa, assembly GCF_017589495.1. Classification (NCBI taxonomy): domain Eukaryota; kingdom Metazoa; phylum Chordata; class Actinopteri; order Clupeiformes; family Clupeidae; genus Alosa; species Alosa alosa. The sequence continues at coordinate 27,782,180 of NC_063206.1, read as the reverse complement.
ACATTTTTGAGCTAGAGTCAGATTTTTGGCTTCTGGTAGGCCTAGTAATTTGCTAATTAACTAAAGCAAGACTTGAGTGATATCACACAAGGTGCACAGAAGTGAATTAAATGAAATAGGTTAACATGCATTATTTGAACATTGCAATACCCACCCAACAAACCCAGAGAAGGCTTGGTAGATGTTTCGGATAGATGACAGCACTTTGTAACCAATTAATAGCCCAATTCTTAGTTTTGCAATAAAAGCAGTATCATCATAGCAGTATATATCATCGATAATCGTTCACATTTTACTATAGGCTAAGAACAACCACTGCCCCTCAGCTGGAGTTGCAGAGGAGTCTCAAAAGTACAGGGAGACAGAACGCGAATGACTTTATGAATATCACACTTTTTGAAAAGGGGAAAAAGACGAGTAAAGGGCGAGGCTAGAGTTGGAGGAATTGTGTCTTGTTGCTGTAAAGGAGAACATGAGAATGACCGCCGCTGTAGGCTCACAATTAAGAAGCATAAATCAGCCTTAAACTGCATTAAGATGTCCACACGAAATGCAGCCTCATTTTTGTCAGCAGAAGTTCGTATCAGCAAATGTGGTTTGGTAAACGGGGACACAGAAGTGAAATAGGTTAACCTGGTCTATTTGAACATTGCTGGTAATCTTAAGTGATAGGCTATCATACAAACCTTGCGAAGGCTTGGTAGCTTAGGCCTACATATTTCGGATATCACGTTGCGCATGTATTAGGCCTAATTAAATCTCATATGGCGTAATAGGCTAAATGTGGTTATCCAACAGATTCATAACTTCAGTAATTGTCATTAGCCTTTATTAATGGTTAACAAACCATACCAAACCAGAATAAAATGTTATTAGATTCGGCTACATTTCAAATCCATCTCTCCATCCCAGGGTGGAGCGCTGTCTGCTCCCTGGGGGTGTAGCCTGGGTGCTCTGCTGGTGTTTTGCTCATCGGTTTTGACCCATGGGCAGAAAGCTTAAGGTTTTGCAACAGTGACGCTGCACAAATAGCTCTAGGCTATATTAGATGCGGGCTACTACCGCTATAATGGTTAACACCTCTCCGTTTTTTGCGCGGACGTTTTTTTGTGGATGATTTTGTTTATTAAAATATATTTTGAGCCAAAAGTGGAGGGGCCATTGGCCCCCTGGCCACTGTGCTTCCGGCGCCTATGGACTGGACACACAGTGTCTGTCTGTCTGTCTCTCTGTCTAGCGTCTGACTGAGGTGGCACGCTAATCACCTGCTTTAGTTAATCACCTCTGTGCCTCAAGCCCCTGACTGACACTGACATCACTGCTGAGGGACAGAAATGGAGAGGCCCACGCACACTTGCTGCTTAACTCTCTCTCTCTCACACACACACACACACACACACACACACACACACACACACACACGGGTATGCACAGGCATGCACGCACAAACAAACATGCACGCACCCAAAGGCACACACACAGAAACACACAGACATGCACGCACCCACAAGCACTCACACACACAAACAAACATGCATGCAGCCACAGGGTGTGCGCACACACACACACACACACAAACACAGACATGCACACACACACGCACAGTCGCACACATACAAACGGACATGCACGCACCCACAGGCACGCGCACACCCACAGGCGTGTGCATGCACGCACACACACACGCACAGACATGCACACACATCTGCTCACCCGTGCTCTTTGATGACCTTGGCGTAGTTTTGGGACGTGTTGGGGACTGAGGACACCTTGTACTCCTGCTGGCTGGTGTTGCCCAGATTGGGTATACTGAGGGACACTCTCTGATTATACCTGTATGCACGAGACAGACAAAATACAAGTTTTGAACAAACAAAGAGTATTTAAGAGTGATGTGAGTAATAGTTCTTGATTACACATCAATTACACCTTGATTATACCTTATTTTCAAATACTTTAACAGACAGTTTTCCTGATTAATAATATTGACATTCTAAAATCATACCCACAAGCAAAACATCTGTGCACTCTGCAAGATAAATGTATTCTTTTTCCATAACAGCATCAGAGTTCAACTCCACATTCAGAGAGGACTTACTTTAGTAGCTATTGTACTCTCTATAAGTTTCTCACAGTTATTTTTTGTTAGACTATGCTTGCTGTATAGCTCTAAACAGATGGTTGTATAGTTGTGTGTATGCAATCGGACTTGGCACTTGCACATAAGTGCAGACTATGCCCTGGGAATGCTGTAACGACGCTGTGTATTCTGGCGAGGATAGGGGTGAGTGCCACATAATGTTATCAGTCATAATGTCACTAACCTTTTTAACTGCCTACATTCTCAGCACTAGCTGATGCGAAACAGTGCTCACACATTCTCCTCATAGCTCCACCATGACATAGTGGAGTCGTCACGCTTGTAAATTATTCACTGCTCAAGTGAATTAGGTTGGTCTTTATACACCATGATCTGGTGTTCCTGCATCTTATGACACAAACAAGGGGGTCAGTGATAGGATGGCCTCTCCTACCCACATACAATAGTGGGGGAAATTTTATCACAGATTGCTCCCCCTTGTGGTATATATACAGAACTTAATTTTGCCTTTGCCAGTAAGTTATATGGATGGTGGGTACCTAAGTTATTTGGTGAGTGAGTACATGAACATCAGGTCAATTTCAGTTAGGTCTGTCATTTCAAGCTTTCATGGTAGTCATTCAAAACACTACATCTAACTATTAGACAAGAACAAGATGAAAGGGGAAATTACATTGTGAGGCATCATCTGCTGAGGCACATGGTTACACTGCATGTCACACCACCTTGTGGCATGGAAAATAAACACAAGAGTGGGACAAGAAAAAGAAAAGAAAGGGGGAGGAAAAATAACAACCATTTCTCTCCCAATCCAGTGTTTCTCACACACACACACAACTTACATCAGTCATGTAAAGCAAATCAATTTGATGAAATACAGATGCAGAGGGTGTGAGTGTGTGAGTGTGTGTGTATGCATGTATGTGTGTGTGTGTGGTGTAGGGATGGTGTAGTCCGTGTGTATGTGTGTGTGTGTGTGTGTGGTTCAGTGTGTGTGTGCTTACCTGCGGTTGGGCCTAAAGAGCACATACTCCAGCGCGTGTGTGGAGCTGTTGGCCGTGGAGATGAAGCTGAAGAGGAGGAAGACAAGGTCAGGCACACCAAGGATAGTGGTCAGCTGCTTGTGGAGCACCTGCTCCCTGAACGACATCTGCTGTTGGGTGTTCCGACGGAACCGGTACCAGCCAATCACATTCTGGAGGCAATACAGAACACAATCAACACACTCTATTCATTTTATTCTGATTCAATTCCAAACCAAGGGCATCACAGCACTACTACTTTGTTGTCTTGCCATTGCCATCTGTGCAAAGATTTTGTACACCATTCTGGTGTAGGGTTTTAAGTAAACCAAGTTTTAGAGCTTGTTGTGTGATGAGCCCAGAAATCTCCACAACTTACTTTCCTTCGGTCCTTCAGAATTCTGTTGAGATTCTCCTCATTCACCTTTCCCGCATAATCATAAAAGCTGGAAACACAAAGGGGCAAAGAGCAGCATTAATACCTACATACTACCAATGCAAACATACTATATGAATGTTACAAAGGAAGCGCAAACAAATACAGACATCAAGATAACAAGTAGAAGATGGTTAGGAAATGGCTTTTATGAGAGCAGGTCAACCACATTAGTTACCTAAAGAGATGTGCACATGGTTCATGATTATGTATTTCTGTTGAGAAGAAACACAAATATAAGAGTGTTACCATTGCAATCATACATGAGTTGATTCTAAACACACAAATGTGATCAGCATTCTGAACAGCTGTGTCACCTTGGAATTCCAACAGCTCTTGTCATTCTAAATGGCTGCAAAATAATACATTTATGGGCATGATTTTGCCCTGTACAGATTCAAAGCTTTTTTTGAAGTGTTGCTGGCTCTCAGTGAGCACTTCAGCATCTCGGAACTGACAAAATCATTTGTATAACTGTGTTCTGGCTGACCCTTTTTTTCCCAGTCACAGTCAGAATATGAACAGCAGAGACTATGGGCCTAAGAAGAAAGCACTATAAATAAAACTACGGTACTCTTAAATCTCTTGCGTTTTATGAGCAGAATAGACATTTTATGACTTTTGTTATACACAAAGGAATAGAATATTAAATGTAGACAGAGGAAATGTGCAAAGCATTTGATAGTGGAGTTTCCTAAAAACAAAAAAACAGAAGGGATATATACAGGATTTGATAGTGATATTAGCAACAGTAGACATGCTCTGCTGGCAAAAGTATCACTGACTGATGTGAATGTTTGTTCTCAGTTCCAGCCAAATGAATGAGGATCACTGAGAAACGGTTATCTGGTTATCAAACCTTTGGCTTGGTACAATAAAGGTTTAATGTTTCTTAGAGATTACACTCTCCCTCTGCCATTCTGCAGGTCAATGTCTTTTACAACACATCCTGGGACAACAATGTTTCTCTCCATGTGACTACAATTTACACACCTCACCCACAGGTCAGAGGAGGAGGAATACATCTTACCTACTACTTGAAGGAATTCAGTGTTGCTTATCTGTGAATCACTGATGCTGAAGGTCTCTTCCTGCCTCACCTCTCCCAATAAAAATCCCTCCTGTAAAAAAGACCCAATAAGTAAGTGTTGTATGCGTAAATAAAGAATTTACTGTTCATGTTGCTTCAGTTAATGGCATGCATGAGCTTTGCACTGGATACACTTCCTCTTTCTCTTACTTTGTTTTAAAGTCTAGCGTCTACAAATGGAGTTTACATTCTGTATGGCCTCTAACAGTATTCAAGTATTTTTTGCAACACTCCTTCAGGCATTTACGGTGTAATGTCACATGTCTTGTGTAATATAGTTTTCTAGGCAGGACGTAGCAGAAACACGGAAGTAAAGATAAACAGTGGTATCCCAGCTGTGGTATGTCAACAATGCAGCCAGCCAGGCTACTTCCTGTAGATTAAACTTGAACATAGACGAATGTAAACGCCAAAACTAGTTCGCTCCGAAACACACTCAAGCATAACATCATTCTGTTGGCCACTGCCTACACCCTAAAAAGCGTTTAATTGTGCACAATGTCGAGGTCAAACCTGAAAACATCAAGTTCGGAATAACTAGCTTGCTACTTTCACACATCGTTTTGACAGGTTACACTCAAGATCCTGGCTAACTGGTTAACTCGCTAGCTAATAATTTATCTAGTTTGACAGATGCTAACATTAAAACAATCGTCAATTCTTCTAGCAGAATAAGTTAACAAATAAAAATAAACGCACTCTAGACCTGTAAAAATGTATAAATGTCAAATCTTAAGAATGCATATAAATATACGCAATCGACAAGCAAGCAAAATAAGTTAGCTGGGTAGCTACCGAACAGCTAGCTAGTTGGCTAACTAGAACATTCACACAGGGTGATTGCAGGGTGCTAAAGGGTTAGCTCCAGCAGGAAGATGACACTGGAAAACTCAATGTCTCAACAAGATTGGTAGAAGACGGCCGGTAACCCTGTTAACCACACAAACTGACCTATGGAATTTCTAATGTTACTGTGAATGGTTCGTAATACTTACATGGTCGGAGTTGCTGTTAGCGCTGTGATAACACACAGAACTAAAAGTATAACCCGAAATGGATGCCGCCATGATGGAAACATCCCCACCTGTCCCAGAAATCCCCGCGGTCTCACCGGGTCCTCAAGCGTCATACAATCATATCCCGACTGTGACTGATAAAATGTAAGTTTATCGTTATGGTCTGTTGGAGTACAGATGCATCATCACTTCAAATAAACCGTTTTGGTATATATGCGATGGAGGCAACGACAGAAAGTGTTTTACAGTGATTGGTCAGTAGCCTACTGATGGATGAAAACTCAACCAATCAGGGCTAGTTTCCGCCACTAAAGGAGGAAACAAAATTTCACTTCACTTACACCGTGCAACACATGAGTGTTATGGAGAACGACACTTTCGCAATCCAGAACATGTCAGATTCCTCCTCGGAGATCAAAAACACTGCCCTGGAGAATGATTTCACACCATCAAAGCTCGGGACCAAAGACTAGTAAGAATATGCTGAAACAATAATGCTATCCAGCTAGAAAGACAGACTGGTCATGCATGACAGCTGTAATGTTAGCACATGTTCTTTACACTGGATGGCCGGCCAGTGTAAGATTAGCTGTTTTATGTCAGTTAAAGTAAACCAACCTCAGTGTTGAAAGCATTGCATTTATTTGATTAATGTTTAATTAAGTTTTGGCGTAGTGTGAGGGCTATTTTAAAAGGACACCTTTGTGTCGTAAGAACTGTTTTTGGAACACAGTGTAGAAACCTGTAGTCTCTCTTTTCGCAGCTGGGATGAAGCCTATCAGAGGGAGCTCCAGACATTTAAAGACATTGGAGATGTCGGTGAGATTTGGTGTGTTTTTGTTTTTCTGTTGACAAAATAAATAAAACAAGAAGGCTAGTGCATTCTGTGTTAGTGAGTAGTTTTGGATTGTCTTCTTCATGGCCTCTTCAAAGCATTGCTTTGCTGAGAATTGCATAAGACTTTTTTTTTTTTTTTTTGCATAGAGATTTGTTTTTGCATATAGATTGTCTGCTAAATTAATACGTGTAAATGAAGAGATTTTTGGCACAGCTTTTGCTTATATTTCAAGGTTTGGTGAAGAGAGCATGGATCGAGTGATCAGATGGATTGAAACACAAAATCTATCAGATGACATTTCCATATTAGACATAGGAACAGGGAATGGAATATTCCTAGTAGAACTGGTAAGTCAGACAGACATAACAAAAAGAGAGACGACATGCAATTTTACATTTCTACTTTCACTGCATGTATGCATAGTAACTCATTTAATTGTATGTTTGTGTGTTTGCTTGCAGGCCAAACAGGGATTCAAAAACCTCACTGGTATAGACTACTCCTCTGCTTCTGTAGAGCTGGCCAAGGGTGTGCTGAGGGAAGAGGGATTTACTGAAGTAAACATCGAGGTTAGTGTCAAACAAAAACCCTGATCTGCAATCTGAGACAACTCTCTACACTGGTTGACTGTTGACTGACTGGTCCTTTCAGATGGCATCAGCAGATTTACCTTTTACCTCTTTTGACTGTAAAAATGTAGCTACATAAAATGGATGATATCATCATCATCATCATCATAGTAATAATGAAATAAATAAAATAGATCAAATAAAAAGTTACAAGAAGCAAAATCAAACAGACAGTAAATTAATATGAACACAATCATGGTTAAGCTTATCATGATTTGTAAGTAACAACTGACTAGTAACTAGTACACATCCACACATTTGTGTCAAAATGTTTCCTGTATCCAGTCAACACCTGTGTGTTTCTTACATCCAGTCAATACCTGTGCACTCCTGAGGCTCAGCCTTGACTATCACTGCCCAGACAGACCCACAGCCTAAGCCACTGACGTTTGGCAGAGTGTCCGACAGGACTCCAGTGGCCAGACTCTCGACTCTCGAGCCAGACTGGGCTCCTGCCTAGCCTTGAAGGCTGTATTTGTCCCGCCATCAGAGGGAACATTTGCATGGACATGTCAAACTGATAGAGCTCTGCTTACCTCCCCCTTCATAAAAACAACAGGCCCCCCTACTGGTGCCCAGGACTGTGCATAGGATTATAGAAAAAGAATAGCATGTTTCAAGGCAGTTATATATATATATATATATATATATATATATATATATATATATATATATATATATATATATATATATATATATATATATATATATATATGTAGCCTAGGCCCAGTTTTTTCCACCCAGGCGGTTACAGAGCGTGCATGTATGCATAGAAACTCGCACACCGTGCAGAGAGTGAGCCTGGGCTCGGCACAGCAGCCAATATTGACCCTAGTGAGTCTGGCAGCCAGCAGGTTGGCTTGCTGGCAGTCCCGTCTATACTTCTGCTGAACAAGAACACTGCTGCACTGTGTGTGTGTGTGTGTGTGTTGAAAAAGGCCTGAATCTGCTTAAGTGTTTAAAATAAGGTTTTGGAGGCCCTAAGACACATGAGGGTAATCATGCCTTTGGCTGGCAGAAATGTTGCATGGTATGATTTAATGCCCCCGTCAAACTCTGTACAAGGTTGCTGATTTGCACCCAGTGGTAAAACTCACTCGCTCCGTGTGATCGTGGCAGGATGTATACATTTCTACTGGGGATCATAAAACCAGGCATGAAGGGGCTTGTGGGTAGATGTGTATGCGTACAGTAATGTAATGGTTGCCTCTGTGGCTCGACGCCTAGATTTGGACAGAGCAAGGCTTTCATTGGACATCTTGGCTGATATGCGAGTTTGGGTTTGGGAATAGGAAGTAAAAAAAAAAAAAAAGACGCCAGTGTCACGTCTGGAGATCACATCATAACAGGAGGTTAAGCAACTATATTCCTAAATTATATTCTATAAATTATAACCTCTGTGCTCCAGGATTGGTATCTCTAAATACTGCACAGATACACTGGCTTGGCTGGGCACAAAGACTTGCTAGAGTCAACAACAACTTGTATTCTTTCTAGTCTATTGTATTATGCTTCTATCTGATTACTATTCAGCTATCATGCTTCTCTGTTCAACCTCAGGAGATGGATTTCCTCAATCCTCCTTCCGACCTGACTTCCTTCGACATGTGTATCGACAAGGGCACATTCGACGCCATCAGCCTGAACCCTGCGGATGGTCAGCAGGGTAAGGCGCAGTACGTGGCCTCCCTGAGACGGTTTCTGAGGCCCCAGGGCCTCTTTATCATCACTTCCTGTAACTGGACCAAGGAGCAGCTGCTACAGATCTTCAGCCCAGGTAACGACGCTAAGGCGAAGGCAAGGAGAGGCGCCTACGCTGGCGCCGGCACATATGCACCACACCACATGCAAGGCGTCTTCCCTAAATCACCACGCGCTCTCCGCTGTCCTTCAGGCAAACCACGGTTGTCATTGGAAAAACGAGGAGAGAAGCAGATCCTGAGTCTCTTGCATCTAGAACAGTAGAGTGGAAAAGGGGGTCGTTGATTTCTTTTACCAGCTGCAGCTGTAGCTCTGGTTGACCCATTGGATTTACTGCTCCCAGACGAGGGCATGCCTGTCCGCTTGTTTCTCTCTTTTCCTGCTCCTCGGAGGAGCACCATTTTGAGCACTGCCAACATGTGCAGACAAGCCCCAGTGGTAGCTCCCAGTGCAAGGTCGCGTCTTAGCCCCCTCACCTGCCACTGGTCTGTTTGTGAGACCACTGACCCATGCGTGAAGAGCCAAGCCACGGCATTCATCATGTTGTCAGCCTGCCTCTGTCAAGTTCAAAAGTCAGGTAACTCCTCAGCACAGCGGCCTTTGCTATTTAGCTTTGGCACGGCTCTGTGTTAACAGTGTGCACGCTAAATCCCCTCTTTCAACAGATTGGCGATCTTAGGCCATTTCCCTTGTATGTCCACTCACTGCCACTGCCCACAGTGTCTATGACCCACCCTGAAGAAATGTACCCACTGAATTTACTTAATTGTAATGTGTATATTCGTTGTACATAAATGAAATATGTTACATCAATGTACCATTTCTCTTCTCGGTTTACAAAATTGATTTGCACCTTGACGTGAAACACAATTTGAGCAACTACGGTATTTTCAATGATGGTTTAATTGAGATTAAATGGATTATATATTTCACTTAAACATTATTGTGTATACAGCTTGAACAAAGTACTGGGAGTTGTCATTTTGAAGTTGACGAGTTGAATGAATTTTGCTGTGTCATTGCTGATAGAAGATTAAATGAAGTCACAGCTTCTTGACATGCCACATTCTGAATAAGTAGTGTAGTATAGTATACAGTATACTCTTTTAATACAGTATACTCTTTTGATCCTGTGAGGGGAAATTTGGTCTCTGCATTTATCCCAATCCGTGAATTAGTGAAACACACTCAGCACACAGTGAGGTGAAGCACACACTAATCCCGGCGCAGTGAGCTGCCTGCAACAACAGCGGCGCTCGGGGAGCAGTGAGGGGGTTAGGTGCCTTGCTCAAGGGCATCTGACATATTTGCATTCTCAATACCTAACTTACTGTACTGTGGTTTGGCATTGTTAATCTCAAAGCATAACATAAGATGTTACCCAGCACCAAATTTCTACTGGTCCCTAAGACCAACTATCATTAACAAACACATTTGGCAACACTGATAGCTGCTTTATTATCTCAGTGTTCTTCCTTGTGTTCATGGGAACACAAGGAAGTGGTGGCAGCAAGTTTACCATGGATAAATGCACTGCTGTGGAAAAATATGTTAATTCAATGTAATGGTGTGTTTTAGAGGTAAATAAGACTAGTTTTTTCCTCCAGTTGAAGCCAAAAGTATGTTGTGTTTTTGAAATTCGGAGTGAGCAAATGGATGAGCAGTGAAAAAGAGAATGTGTCCAGTGTGTTGACAGACACGCCAGCTCATGACCACAAAACTATCAGACTTGTCCATCTCCGACCACTGAAATGAAATTAGAAATTAATAAATCAAATGAAATGAGATGTAACCTTCTGTTAAGAGTGCTGGAAGTGAAGGGAATTCTAAAATGTCCACTGAATAAATACCTGTATCTACTGTTGACGTAATTATATGTCTTAATGCACAATTTGTATCAAGAGCACAGTGGCTTGTCTGCTCCATCTGTGTGTTGTTGATAAGTGATTCGGAGCATAGCACCCGTGCTGGGAAGGGCCTCAGTGATGCTGTGGGTGTTGTCAGCTGGTTATGTTGAGGAAAGCTATACATTTCAAATTACCATTTCACTTTCACTTTACTTGCCACAAAATTGCAAGTTGAGTATTTGGAATATATAAAGATGTGTCTTTTTCCTCTGTTTCCCCAGTGGTTTGGCAAAGAGAAAAGTTTCTATTTTAGCACGGTTCATCTCTGGACCCACAGCATGCGGTACAAATGGATGCCCTCCACATTTCCTCTGCTTCAGTGCTACGCACCCATTTTGCGATGGCTGTCTGTCGTTTGTAGCTCTGAAATGTGGAGCAGAATCACGAGTTGTAGAAAAGACGTAACCTTGTTCTAACTGCTTATCCCTCTATCCCTGTACAGGATTTGAGCTGGCGAAGGAGCTCCCCACTCCTCGTTTTCAGTTTGGCGGAGTGACGGGGAACAGTGTGACGGTCCTGGTCTTCAAGTATCAGGCCTGAGTCTGGCGGCCGGACTGATGAACTCAACGAGTGTCAAATGTTTTTTCAATGTTTTTTTTTTTTAAATCTCCTCAACAACAACAACAACAACAAAGCAGGATACAAAAGGACAAACTAAAGACTTCTGGAAGGAAGGCAATCTTCTATATCGTAAAACATCACAAGACTGCACCCATGGATTTTTCTTTGAAAGTGAACACTATTCTTTATTTGCCTCAGTGAAGGATGTAATGGCACATGTTGTGTCTGTGTGTGCAAACAGAGCAGTGAGCCGTTGAACCTTTGCAAGGCCTCTTAATGGCCTTGTAAACTGGGAATTTACCAGCAGACTGAGTGGCTGTTTAACTGTATGTGTATGTGTATGTGTTTGTGTTTGTGTGCGTACCTGTTTATGAATGGCTGTGCAAGCCAGTGAAGTGAGCGTGCACATGTGTGAGTGGTAAGTTCTAGAGGTACACTCTACTCTCATTTCTTTCCTGGAATTCTCTCAGTTTGTTCTGTCCCCTCACTTCTCTAGTTCCCCTAAGTTCTGAGGGGGGTATTTCTTAGCTTATTTAAATACTTTGTCATAAAAAAGTTGGTTTTGATGATGAATTACCTCTCTGTTCATGTGAGAAGAGTGTAATGCAACACAAAGAATAGGATAGGACTCCAAATTGACCTTTTAACCGCCACAATCAGTTGTTGAGCATGTTGTATATGGAATGTGGCTGAAGGTGCTGAGCGAGGAAGGAAAACCTCTGAGTTATGTGTTGATCATGTTCGTGTTGAACTAGAAAACCTCTGAGTAATGTGTTGATCATGTTAGTGTTGAACTAGGAAACCTCTGAGTTATGTGTTGATCATGTTAGTGTTGAACTAGAAAACCTCTGAGTTATGTGTTGATCATGTTAGTGTTGAACTAGGCTGGCAGAAACAAACACCATTTCACTTTGTTAACAATAGCAGGCTTGGCCATGCTGATGTTCCATCATCCTTTTGTAATGTATTCAATGGACATGTACGAGTGTACTGAATAAAACTCAAATCCATTTTGTAAATAATGTCATAATTTACTCCACTCTGAAGAAGAGCTATTTTTGGGCATGTGCACCATATATGATGCACAAAGGTGATTGATTTGCATAAAGTCAAACTTCAGGTCTGAGGATAGAAACATGTTGGACAAACACATTGTATTTCTAGTAATAAACATTGAGGTGAGGTCTTGTTTTCCTATTAGAACAAACTAACTTGAAATCTTTGAGTAAGCCAGCAGTAACAGCTGAACATATACATAGGATACCCACTTAATGAATGAAGATTATTCAGAAATTAATTTGACCACTTCTTGCTAGGCCATATATGCACCTTGTGCCTGACACCTATACACCATTGTAATGATAGACTATAGCATTGTGACATTGTTGAGCTTTTGTGTTAAATTCTGCAGTTCAGAACTGACATGTTCTATTTGAGAGGGAAAAAACAGGCTGTGCCTCTAGCTCCAAGGCTGTCATTATTAATCGTTGGCTTTTTCATCCCTTTCATCAGATTCTGGGCTAATGTCCCATGCAGTGAAAGAGGTGACTGCTTAGGCGTGCTTTTACATAAACACACAAGGCTTTACCAGAATCAGGGCCTGGAATTTTACTGGATTTCTGAGCGGCCCTGGGTGGAAGTCTCAAACAGACACTCACACACACACACACACACACACACCAGTGGTTCCCAGGAAAGGGACTCATGTCATGCTGAAATCAGTGCACTTCAATGTGTGTCAAAGAAAAAGAAGTTCAACATTGCAAAATGCGTTGCTCAACTCTGTTCGACTGTGCCAATGGGTAGGGCACAGGATGATGTCCGTATGTGTGTGTGTGAGAAAGAATTGTGTGTGTGTGTGTGTGTGCTTGTGTGTGTGTCTGGTCTGTCCGTCTGTCTGTGTGTGTGCCTTTGTGTTTGTGTGTGTGCATGCTCATTTATTTTGGCAGTGCCCAATGATTCCGCGAAGACAGTCACACCATCACAATCGCTATGATTCCCAGTGTTCTCGGAGCTCACCAACTCCCTTACACAGGTGCTGTTGCTAAGAAAAACACGGCCATAAACAGGAAAGAAGAGTGGGGCAGGGCCCAGCACGGCCCACTGGCCGTCAGGTTTTCCGTCAAACATTCCTTCCACACGGTAGCCAGGAAGTAAGGCACTGCCATGAGTCTATATACCTGCAAAAGACTGAAGAACCAAGGAAGCATAGCTGGTGCAATGGACTCCTTGGATAAGGTTCTCATCTGACGGAGGCTAATTCAGATCTCAGGAGGACCATGTGGTTAAAATCAACTGAAAATAGTTCAATTAAAACATTTGATATTTGAGCTTAAAAGCCAATCACATGCATCCACCTTTATGTGCAGCTGCACAGGCACCATTTTTTAGGGAGTAGTCTTGTCTGTGCCACTCTGTTAATTTGTCATTGTTGAATTTGTTTAAAAGTGCATTTGATTGTATTGCGCCTTTAAATCATCAAGTCACTTTGTTTAACCAGATGCAGCATGAACAAAGACTTATCCAGACTTCAGGAGCACCATTTTCAAACGAGCTCCTGCTTTGCATGTATAGAGGAGGGCACAGAACATGCCATGCAAAACACCTCATTTTCATCCCCAGCCAGAGTGCAAGAAGAGACTGGTTTGCTTGCTTCCCTGTAAAGGGCTCCCAGGCATACTGACAGGCAGCACACATCTGGGCTGGGCTGGCCTGGCCTGGTGTGAATAAGGCTGGAGCTTGTCAACCATGAGCCTGGTTTCCGGAGCTGCCATGGGAAAATTGGTACCAGGCAGCGGACGCCTCATTAAAGACGCCAATCATTCAAAGCAGTTAAACAACAGGATTAGTTCCAAAACACTGACAAGTAAAAGTTTAGATCTACACATGATAAAAAGTATTTATCATTCATGTGTGCATGATAGCCATAGTAGGAAGCACTACAGTTTGTGAATGGAGAGAATGCATATGTTCTTGAGTGTGAGGTCATGCCACACAGACACTCCTTCCCTTCTAAGATGAGTGATGAAAAGTCGACATGCTGTATGGTATTTAAAAGTGGAGATACGGTCTTATCCTTCCTTCTTTTTTGCTTTCTCTGTCTCTCTCTTTCTCGCCTTCTCTCTCATTCTCTCTCTCGCGTAGTGCCACCATGAATGCCCTTCTTTCACACAAGCTCTCAACTGTGATACAGCAAATATTTATGTTTTCCATTCTGTCTCCTAGGAAACTGTTTGAAACTTCATAATACAATTCTTGGAGCACAGATTGAATTACTTGAATGAGGAGAACTGTGTCGGTTTCCATGATTCGAGGGGCAGGGGAAACAGGGTTGGGGGTGGAGGGGGCCAGGGGTAGAGTGTGGAGTTACCAATACCACATTTCACACAAACTTACCCTCCAGGTTTGACTTAAGGGGAAAACACTACCCTCTCCAGTCTTTTTGACAAATGCTGAGCTTTACAATGTACAGTGCTTCGCCCACAGTTCCCTTGAGAGCAAAGTTCATGGCTGCCATTTCAAGCCACAGCGAGAGAAACTTAAGTTGCATAAGCAAGTAACAATTCCGTGACATCAACAGGTGGTTCTACCATCAGTCATAACAGACCAACATTACGCCTGGCTTGCATCTCACAGTTAAGCAAGCTGAGGATAGGGTGTTCAGTGGACTAAAAATGTAATAGGACATCATATTTCACAACGTGTCGATTTCATAAAACCAGGACAGCTTTTTCATAGTTTGACTGATTAACCGGGACCGGATGACATGTTCAGTGGGTCATTGTTTCAAAGTTACATTTTGGGTTCTCAATGTTTCTTGAGGGGAGGGTGGGGGCGTCGACAGAGTGCGTAGATGATACCATTATCTTCGGACATATATGTGTAGCGGAAGCTTCGCCATTGATTCATTGTAGCCTACATAACAACAATGATAAGTAAAGTTGTGAGATCTTATTCTAAGTAATTTGAAGAGCGATTAGAGTGTTATTAAGTATCCTTATTTTTTAATTAACATAATTTAAATAGGTTAATGTAAACAGAACACCCCTGCGGGTGAGGAATGGTTTGGCTGTATGCGGATATTGTAAGCATGTCGAAAGTGAACGGACTTGTGTGGAGAGTCCCTCGCCGTCTCCGCAAGTGTGTACACGGGTACGCATGAGGACCCGCTTGCAACCCTCCGGTCCTTTGTTGCCTTGCTCGAAGATGAGTTAAATTGAACTACAGAGTTGGCCAGGTACTTAGACATTTGAAATTACAACTTTTTGTCTGTTGATCTCTCAGAGTGTTTTTCCTCAACACGCATCAGCTTTCTATGTTATTACGCTGTACGCAAACAGTTGTAAACATTTAACAAGCAAGTTAAAGATCATAAACCTCGTAAATAATTAGAGCTCGATGGCTGTTTTTGTAGCTTTATAACATATTTGGATCCTAGTGTAGTAAAACGCTGTTTTGTTACAGGTAGGCCTAAATATGTGTTAAAATAAAGTTTTCCCTAACTGTTCTGTTGGCGAGTGGGCCATAGTCATTAGCATGACACATTACTGTTTTTACACAGCCTATATATGCTTGTCATTTAGTTTCATCCTTACAATAATCTTAATCGCTTTTGTTGTGATAGAAATATTTGTAACAGAATGCGTGATATCATTTCAATGCATTTTTCACCAACAAACTTTACACCATCTAAATTACTTCACCCACTACATTCCTCATGTCAGTAGCCGCATCTCGTAAGTTTTACTTTATTGTTTGTCATGTAGGCTACTTTATGATAATTGCTTACGTAGATCGCACGACATATATGGAGGATTCTGCCGTCTGCGTAAAATGGGATTCTGCCGTCTGCGTAAAACCAGCGCATGATCAATGCCTCTCCATGGACTAGCCTACAATGAGAAACGAAGCGAAGGGAGGCTGATGAAGAGATCACTCGCTTTGTTACTCTAGCAGACTCGGCTAGACGGGGACAAAAGCCTCCCCTGTCCTCCAGGCTCCTGTCCTGTTATTGGGATGGACGGAAAACTTTGTTCAAGTGCCTCACAACTGCCCGTGCCCGCCCCTCTCCCCCTACAGTGCCTCTCTTTTCTTCGACAGTGCGTGTTCGCGTACCTTTGTTTATGTACAATTTAACAGGAGCAGTGTGCTCGGGGCTGTGGCGTTATTAAGTGTTTATTTCACTCCAGGAATTAGTTTCAGGGAGAATAGGCTACTTTCAGCGCGTGCGAGCGTGCGTTTCGGCACAGCGCTTGTTCGCAGAGCGGAAACCATTGTAAGCGGCCTCGATGCTGGTGTGGTCGCTTTATCTCATCATATTGACATACACTTGCACGTGCACGCCGCAAGTTTTTTTTTTTTTGCAGTTTGTGGCATGACTCAATTAAAAATGTGAGAGTCCACGCACGCTCTTGCACGTATACGTTACAAAACACACGCGTAGGCTGCTCTCTCTCTCTCCCTCTCTCTCTCACTCACACACACACACACAACATACAGGCACACAGTACTTAACCCTAAAGTTGACTTTGACCTTATAATCTGTCTTGTGTCTCGTGTGGCTGTTCAAGTTTTTGTGAATTTGTGGTTTCATTCACAGGACTGGTTAGCTATGGCTGCCCTGTGTGTGTGTGTGTGTGTGTGTGTTCCAATTCCAGAGTTAATTGACAAGGGTAGAGAAGCCTTTAATTGGCATTTCTACCACAGCAACAAAGCAATAGGCCTCATGGTCAGACAGAGAAAGATGGCAGACCTGTTGACATCGTATAGTTTGTGTGTGAGCGTGTGCAGACAGAGAGATTGGCTTGTCTGGTTCACAGTACAACTTTTGCTATATCTTTGTTTTTGTGATATGAAACTAGCTTTGCTTTGGTTAATGTTATCTGTGCAGACATTACCTGGAAGGTTTTGCTTCATAACCTGAACATTACTGGGAAAGTCTCACAGAATATGTGAAAAATAGTGGCCTGGACTCACTCTCTCTAGGTATACTGTGTTTTGTGGAAAACAAAAGGACTACCCAGAGGAAGCAGGCAGCGGCTCGTCAAGCTTGTGTGTGTGTGTGTCTGATTCTGTGCATGGGTGCACGTGTGTGTGCTCTGGCCTGTGCCGTCTGTGGTATCATATTACACATAGTGTGTGTGTGTGTGTGTGTGTGTGCGAAGGAGAGTGTTTGACACAGAGAGAGACATATAACTCATAATTAGGTTGGTAGTTTGAGTGTGTCTGCCAATACAGCTTAAGTGCACTTAGTGTATGTGTGAGTGTGTGGGTGTGTGTGAGAGAGAGAGAGAGAGGGTGTGTATGCGTGTAAGTGTGCACATATGGATGCATCAATAGCAAATGTGAATGTAATAGCCATGCAGTATTTGAGCCCTGTTTCACACTCTTGGTTGATATCTGTTCTCATTAGTCATAGACTGCTGTGAGCAGAGCGCCATTTTACCTCCAGTCTTTACCCCTTCACGGTATCTCATCAGACTTTTCAGTGTTGCAGGCAGGCAGGCTTCGCGGTTCTGTCGTAGTTCACTGAGTTCTGCTACCTTTGACATGCACTCGCATAGGAAGGTCATCCAAGGCCCTTGGCTGTGGGTGCAGTGCTCAGGGGAAGAGGGCTGCATGGCAGCTCCTCGGGGGTGTCTCGGCCGCGTTAACCTGAGCTGGCCGCTGGGTGAGTGGCCAAGCGATTTGAGATGTGTCTGGATTCAATTCAATTTCAATTGAATGTGTCTGGATGTCTCATGAATGTTGATTGGCGCACTTGGGAGCGGCCTGTGTGTGTGTGTGTGTACCAACAGGCCCAGAGTAAGCTGTGTGTGTGTGTGTACCTACAGGCGCAGATTAAACTTTGTGTGTGCGTGCGAAAGAGGTCCTTTTCTCTCAGTCTCAATGGCATGGGGGTCATTGAAGACGACTGGGAGGTTTTCAAGCCAAGCCTCTCAGATTTGCTACCCTAATTTGCAAGGCTTTTGTGTCTGTGTGTGTGTGTGCGTGTGTGCGTGTGTGTGTGCGTGCGCGTGTTGGAGAAAGAGCAAGAGAGCAGGAGGATGTGTCTCAGAGAAGCTGTGTGTGTTTATGTGTAGTGGGGGTGGGGAGTGGGAGCGGGGGGCCAGCAGATAGAATGGGCCTGTTAGCCATGCCTGTCTTTGTGTGTCTGAACACACAATTCATTTTAATGGCCATCTATTCTTCTGTTGGAGCCTGCAGTCATAACCACCACATTCTGTGTGCTGCATTTTAAATACTGGGCCTGTTTCAGTAAGTCGTGTGTGTGTGTGTGTGTGTGTGTGTGTGTGTGTGTGAATGTGCATGCATGTGTCCGTGTGTGTGTGTGTGTGTGTGTGTGTGTGTGTGTGTGTGTGTGTGTGTGTGGGACAGGCTCACCCTCACTTGTGATTCTCTTGTCTGGACACTAGCAGATTAAAAGCAGGTGCTATCAGACATGGACATACATTTGCACACACATTACATAAGACAAACACACCAATACTTAAGGGTGAAAAACAATGAAGCTAGTTAGTCAGATAACTAATGACTAATGAATCCCTCCTGTCCCATTCCATGTCCACCTCTTTGGTCAGGGACTGGAGAGAAGGCTCTAGACACAGAAGTGACCTCATGGTTTGTTTTTTGTTAACATCATAAGACTCTTGTTATGAACGACAATGGGGGTATTATTATGCTCATTTTCCAATACCACAGAGACGTCCGTACGCGCGCGCACACACACACACACACACACGCACGCACGCACACACGCACACGCACACACGCACACACGGACTCACTTACTCATACTCAAAACCACACATGCACATACACTGTTAGAGACATTCATGATGGCCTTAACATCCTATATAGGAGCGGAATGGAAAGTTCTCGAGGGGAGGTAATGTGATGTAGGCCGGGTATTAGCGGATCAGGGCAACAGCATCGAAACTCTGGTGAATCACACAGCAGATATGCATGGCTTTGTCTGACAGCTGAAAGTGTGTGTGTGTGTGTGTGTGTGTGTGTGTTAACGCGTGCTTGCATGTATATGAGTGTGTTGTTAACATCGTACAAACCGCAGCAATCTCTGTAGTCATATCAAAGCATCTGTTGAACAACGTACACAGTGTAGAAGGTAAACTCTCAGTGGAATTATGTATTGTGGAGACATGCTGATGCATTATTTATGAGGAGAAGTAGATCCCCATGCCAGTCTGGAGGCTCCTTACTCTTACCTGGCTCCAGGCCAGACGCAGGAGCCCAGACCTGACACACGACCACACCAACACAGGCGCCTGTACAGTCACACAATTCACACCCTTATTCACGCACACACATGCACATGCACATACACGCACATACACACACACACACACACACACACATACACACTGTGTAGAAAAGGTTTCATTTAGCTGTAGTTATCTTTCTGATTTGAAATCCTAACCTCTCTCTCTTTCTCTTTCACTCACACACACATTCTCACTCACACACACATACACCCACACTATATGCAGTCTGCCTCTATAGGTACACTAGGAGGAATGTGTGTGTGTGTGTGTGTGTGTGTGGAGGGGGTATCCTCTTAAGAGATGGAGATTCCTGAAAGGCACTCAGCTCTAACCACAAAATCACCCAGCGACTTGAGCAATGCTTTCAGCTTCAAACAGCAGTACATGTTTGTAGGATTCACCGTTTGTAGGATTCAGGTGTGTGTGTATGAAAGAGAAAGAGAGAGAGAGAGAGAGTGTGTTTGTGTGTGTGTGTGTGTGCGAGCACACATGTCTGTTAGTGCGTGTTGATTTGCATGTTTATGATGTTGTTATGACTAGCTTACAACCAACAGATTAACAGGTGCTCTTAACTTTGAATTATTTGAAGTAAAACATTCTTTAGGGGAAAATTCCTGTGGCTACAGCCATTAAAGAAATGCCCTTCAGTATCGAGCAAGCGAACACAAAAATGCAGACTTCTTTTCTCTCTCTCTCTCTCTCCCTCCCCCATCCCCCCTCTCTCTCTTTCTCTCTCAGTAGGCTGCTTTCCTCAGAAGTTGTTCAATCATGATATTCTTTAGCAGTTGGCAGTGTGCTGGGTGGCACAGGGGATTATGGGAGCTGATTGCTCTCCTATTCTTGACTTTTATTCTTTTGAGTTAAAAAGAATAAAATTCTTTTGAGTGCCCCCCCTTGTTTAGCTACTTCTGTTGAGTGTGTGTGTGTGTGTGTGTCACGCATACACACACACATCACACAATGTCGTGACACCACGCAAATTCTTCCCAGGTGCTTTGTAACCAAACCCAAATGGTGAGAGACACCCAATACCAGGCAGCACCTGAAAAGGCACCATTTAGGTGTCCATTTATCTGCCAGTAGACAATTCCAGCCAGTCTGAGTGCCATACCTGTTCAGCCCTGCCCGTCTAAATAGCCAGAGCCTACAGCAGCGACAGGCAAGGCGAGATGTTCCAACGCAATACCATCAGCTGGAATGTCTTATCACTGTGCTACGTGATGGGTGATATAACTAATCTCAGTGCAACTATAGCCAACTGCTCACTGCTGTTTACTAGTTGTATTGCCAATGTCAAATGGGTGTGTTTGTTGCTGAAGCAGTATATATGGAATTAGAAAGATATTGAAATTGTGTGTGTGTGTGTGTGTGAATGCCCCATAGTGAGCTAAACTGGGTGCTAGATTAGCAGCAAACCTGCGGTGAACTTGAGGCGGTGGACACACTCCGTGTTAGCGGTGTGTATTGTGTGTCTTGTTGGATGGTGTGTTAGCAGTGTGTGTCTTGTTGGATAGTGTGTTAGCAGTGTATTAGCAGTGTGTGTCTTGTTGGATAGTGTGTTAGCAGTGTGTGCCTTGTTGGATAGTGTGTTAGCAGTGTATTAGCAGTGTGTGTCTTGTTGGATAGTGTGTTAGCAGTGTATTAGCAGTGTGTGTCTTGTTGGATAGTGTATTAGCGGTGTGTGTCTTGTTGGATAGTGTGTTAGCGGTGTGTGTCTTGTTGGATAGTGTGTTAGCGGTATGTTAGCAATGTGTGTCTTGTTGGATAGTGTGTTAGCGGTGTGTCTTGTTGGATAGTGTGTAAGCGGTGTGTTATGGTAGGTTTCCACACAGTGAAACACGTTTGATGACTGCAGTGTCTAGCCAGTGGTGGCAAGTGAGCTAATTAGGCTATCAGCTAGTTCAAAAGTTTAAGTACTTAATGAAGATATACTGGGGTTTTTATACCTCGACTAAGTTGATGTTGCCTATAAACAACAATTCAAGTTCATAGAAATAACAAGGTCAATAAGACATAATATATTTCATACCTGTGTTGCAGCATGTAGCCTAGCTGCCTGGTCAGGCTTACAATGAAATGCAATGTCTGGAAATGCTAGCAGTTGGCCTGTCGGCTATCTGAAAAGTTTGAGTGTTTAAACTAACACATACAGTGGTCTATTTAGTGGTGTATGTGCACTGACTAAGTTCGTGTGGCATATAAACTACAATTCGTGTTGATACAGGTAGTCTCCGTGGCTCCGCCATCTTGGTCAGACTTTTTTGTAACTCCCGCATCCAAGCATAACACCTGGGGCCTCAACACCTGGGGCCTCATGTACAAAGACTTGCGTGGATTTCATACTAAAACATTGCGTAAGTGCAAACCTGAAAAGTAGCGTACGCACAAAAAAATCCTAATGGATGAAACTGTGCGTACGCAGCATTCCACGCAGCCTTTCTTTGTACATCCTAATTAACGTGAAATTAAGTGTACATGCACGAGCATTACACTCCACCCTCTCTCCTGCCTCAATCACACTCATTTTAATATGCTAACTAGAAGGCCACTCGAGCGCAGACCTCCGCGAAGACAAAATGGCCTATCCCGCAATATTAATAATAACAATGAAAACTCATTTGTGGATCCATTCATACTCGAACCTGCTCCAAAGTTTAATCATTGAAATCATCAAATTAATAAAACAAAAGTTTATCTCCAGCGAATGCGAGGTAGAAGTGTTTATCAGACGAAATGGCAAGAATCTTACGTCTTTATCATCTGTAATTAATAACAAAAAAACAGTAGGCCTAGTGGCAGAGCGTAGCAGTGGCTAGCTATAGGGTCAGAGACCGTGGCAGAATTATTGGTCAGTCTGCAAGTAGGTGACGGGGGTTATAATAACTGGGTTTGATGCATTTGAACCATTACAAAAGCAACTGCATTAATTAAAAACATTAAATCAATGCGTGTCCAAGTAGGCTACCACGCGCGGCACTTTCGAGTGGAATAAACAAAAGTTGATCCAGGCCACATATACAACATTCGATTTCTAGATATATTTGCACACAAGTGTGACAACAATAATGTGAATGCTTACTTTCGAGGAAAGTCAAAGTATCCTATGCAGTCAATCACACTAAGGAAAATATAGCTTTTATCCGCGCTTATTAGTCAGCCTATCTATTCTATCAATATGTGTAGGCTATAGGTTTCACATTCCCCTTTAATTCATATCCTCTAATAAGTCTACAGTTGTCATTACAGATAGGTTGTTGGATAAGAATTTGAGCATGTTGCATGTCCATTTAAATAGAAACATAGGCCTACTTTCGAAGTGTTATCATTTTTTATAACCCACGTTTCACAATATACTGTGCAAATAAAGGCCTAGACTTCGCGATCAACTATGTTGTTGCGCTTCGTTGCCTCTAAGTGTAAGCCAACTGGCGATACACATTGGAAATGTCGTCACGCCAGACATGAAGTTTGCGTGGAGGACCGCCCATTCTCGCGTTCAAGTCAGTCTTCCGTTACATCGGGCGTGGCGTGAGAAGTGGCGTCGCCTTGCATTTCTGTCGCGTCGCAAGCTTTGTACATGAGGCCCCTGGACCTGATTGGTTCTCGAATGGTCCTCATTTGAATAAAGTTAAACTTTCGTCAACTTTGTTTCGCTTGCCTCTGCGATTCGCTCTCATTTCTCCCAACCAGGGCGAATTTCGTCTTCATTCAACCTCAATAAAGAGTGAAGCACTTCGGAGTGTGTTTTTCTGTTTATCATCGTAGTTCTTTTTTCGCAGCCAGAAAAAACAGTTTACTCTGGAGTTGAGCGCACCTGCTTTGCCTGAACCATACATACACATACACATACATACACACACACATACACAACACATACACAACTGTCTTGTTGGGTAGTGTCTAAGCGGCGTGTTAGCGGTGTGTGCTGCTGTGTGTCTTGTTGGATAGTGTGTTGGCGGTGTTAGCGGTCTGTGTCTTCTTGGATAGTGTGTTAGTGGTGTGTCTTGTTGGATAGTGTGCTAGTGGTGTGTTAGTGGTGTGTCTTTTTGGATAGTGTGTTAGTGGTGTGTCTTTTTGGATAGTGTGTTAGCGGTGTGTCTTGTTGGATAGTGTGTTAGCGGTGTGTCTTGTTGGATAGTGTGGTAGTGGTGTGTCTTGTTGGATAGTGTGTTAGCGGTGTGTGTTAGCGGTGTGTCTTGTTGGATAGTGTGTTAGTGGTGTGTCTTGTTGGATAGTGTGTTAGCGGTGTGTCTTGTTGGATAGTGTGGTAGTGGTGTGTTAGTGGTGTGTCTTGTTGGATAGTGTGTTAGCGGTGTGTGTTGCTGTGTGTCTTGTTGGATAGTGTGTTAGCGGTGTGTCTCGTTGTGTTTGGATTCTCATTAATCTCATTATGGTTTTGGTTCCTCCTCGAGTGTCTTTGTGTGGTTGTCCTCTTCTGTTGTGTGTGCAGTTCCAGTTTGTTTATGGAGGAAGGAAAGGTTGTTCCAATGGAATAAGCACATGAGGATGAGGTGTGTGTGTGTGTGTGTGTGCTTCAATGATTAACATCAGCGTTTTTTGCTATCTGTTCATTTTCCTGAGCCTGTGCCATTAGCACGCACGCACACACACACAGACATACACAGACACAAACACACACACACACACACACAGTCTCAGAGCCTGTTCTTTATCTGTGCTCTGACTAAAGTCCATGTCTGGCCCTGGTCTGTTCCGGACACACACACACACACACACACACACACACACACACAGTCTCAGAGCCTGTTCTTTAGCTGTGCTCTGACTAAAGTCCATGTCTGGCCCTGGTCTGTTCCGGGCACACACACACACACACACACAGTCTCAGAGCCTGTTCTTTAGCTGTGCTCTGACTAATGTCCATGTCTGGCCCTGGTCTGTTCCGGGCACACACACACACACACACACACACACAGTCTCAAAGCCTGTTCTTTAGCTGTGCTCTGACTAAAGTCCATGTCTGGCCCTGGTCTGTTCCGGACACACACACACACACACACACACACACTCACTCACCTCCTTCTGTCATCTCACTTCACTTCTGATCTGGATCTTACCCCAAGGGGACCTTTTTCTCTTTTTAATTAATGTGTGTGAGAACGAAAAAGAGGAAGAGAGAGGGTGTGTGTGTGTGTGTCTGAGAGAGAATGAGTGAAAGAGAAAGAGATGATATGTGTGCGAGTGTTCTTATTCGTGCTTTCCGTGTGGGTGTGTGTGTGTGTTTGTGTGAGTGAGTGAGTGAGTAAAAGACAGAGAGATACTGTGTGTGGGTGCATGCGTGTGTGTGTGTGTGTGTGTGTGTGTGTATGACTGTCGGTTCTGTAGCTCTGGTTGGGCCACTGGCTGACAGACTGACTTGTGTGTATTTATGGAGAGGATTAACCTGTCTGTGGTGCTGTGGAGTAATCCAGCTTTGCCCCGCGCTGGGCGCTCTGTACTCTGTGCAGCTCAGCTCAGCTAGCGTTTCCGCTAGAATGGTTATAGCAGCTGTGGGTTCCTTTGAAGCTCTTTCACATTACCCCCTGGCCAACACCACGGGGCTGATGTGTACCGAGCTGGTAGAAGGTCACGCACGCGCTCACACACATGCACACATGCACACACACACACACACACACACACACAGAGGCACAAGTAGGCTCATGCCTCTAGTCTACTGTTCATCCACGCCCAGATCTTCTGGTTTTAGGTGGTGCCGTGTGAATAGATTGTTAGGCACACTTTTGGGTGTGTGTGTGCATATGAATGTGCATTGGTCTAGAAGTATTTGCCATTATATGTGCCTTGGGCTGTTTTCAACTCGACCACACTGTTTGTAAACTCTAAACTAATGTGGTTTCTCTCTGTTTGTGTGTGTGTGTGTGTGTGGTCTATGCAGGGACTGGAGGCTGTGTCACACACACACTCCTGAGGCCTTTCCCTCAAAGAACGCCAACACCTCTATCCTCACCCAACATGGCCGCCCCAGGACCCCTTCCTCTCATGCACAGCGACGTTCAGGAACACTCAGACGTGTTACCATGGTGATCCTCTACTCCAAAACACTGGAAATAAAGAAGGGCGTGGACAATGTAAGCTCAAACACAGACACAGACACACTCACAGTCAGTCACAGTATGGCCATTATACATGGTTAGATATACGAGTCATTGCTAAAGCATTTGTCAACTCTGCAGACTGTTGTAGACTCACATATAGGTCACTCTATGACATTTGCAGATTACTAAACAGTCCTCCTTACATTACAGTTAGATATTTATTGTCATTATTCTGTCAATTAATTAATTAAGTGTAAGCTGAACAGATACGTGTTTAGACCCCTCTTGAAAGACCAAAAACAGGACAACTCAAAAATATATGAAGATGAACACATTTAAAAGCTGTCAGATGCCATTAGCTCAGTGCGTTTAGTGCGGGTCTGCATCTTAACTGTAAACAGGCAAACACACTCTCAAGCACGATAATTCCAGTGATTTAAGTATGTTTTTACACTTTGGAGTGTGTTTTTCTGTTTATCATCGTAGTACTTCTTTCGCAGCCAAAAAAAAAAAAAAAAAACGGTTTACTCTGGAGTTGAGCGCACCTGCTTTGCCTGAACTCACATAATCCGATGGTGACAGTCAGTCATGCAAGGTCAGGTGGAGTTCTGTTAATGCAGTTAGTTGAACTCAGCTGTCAGCAAAGGTAATGTGCATGACACTGACTGTTAACACTTAAAGTGTAGACCAAGTCAGGCATGAAAGGTAACTAACCACGATGGAATTATTGCTGCCGGCATTAAGTGTTCAACAGGAGAGACGTGCATCCTGATTAAATGATTCTGGGAATCAAATGGTTGTGTGTGTGTGTGTGTGTCTTTGCAGCATGAGCCCAGCACCATGAGCAAAGGGACCGCACTCTTCTCCTGCAGCTCAGTGGGTGAGTCTCACACACACACACACACACACACGCCATCTCTCTTTTACTACCTGTTTTCTAAGTTCTCTGAGCCAGTCTAGTGCAGGCTATAGAAAGTGTATTGCATTATATTCACATCCTCCTACCCCTCTCCTCTCCACCCTCCCCCTGACGGCTACCGTCCCTGACACACCCTCTGTCATGTCACCTGTCCCCTGCTGTGCTGTGCCATGCCGTGCCGTGCCCGTCACCCCCAAGGCACGCGAACAAGCCTCTCTTGTTTCGCTGGGAGGTGTAGGGAACGGTCTAATTCCTCCCAGAGTGTTTCGTTTTCGCCTGGTGCATTGTTTCTGTGCATTTTGGAGAATTCCGTTAAAATGTCAACGTGTGGGCCTCTCCTCCGTGCACTCCAAAAAGGATAGTGTGCCGCTACAGACCACTTGGCTTATGGACAAGACCCCCCAGAGATGTCGACAATGCTTGCTGGGCACCTACTGGGTGTCCTATCAAAAGGCCCCTTTTTTAGGCTGCGGACAAGCATCCTTGTGCCTGCATGCACTCGGAGCCGACAGACACTCTCTCTCGTGCGCGTGCATGCACGGAGCCGACAGACACACACTCTCTCGCGCGCGCGTGCATGCACTTAGAGCCGACAGACACACACTCTCGCGCGCGCGTGTGTATGCATTTAGAGCCGACAGACACACTCTTGCGCGCGCGCGTGCATGCACTTGGAGCCGACAGACACTCTAGGCCTTGCTGTGCGCTGTGCCCTGTGTGCTGTGGGCCTCCTTGTTCTGGAGGGGATGTGGAGAGGACACTGTGGCCTCAGTTGTACTGCACTGAAGGCCTCTGTTGGACGAGCAGAGGAGGACTAGTGACTGTCAGATTACTCTCTCTCTTTCTCTCTCTCTCTCTCTCTCTTTCCCCCTCACTCCCTCTCTGTCTCTTCCTCTCTCCCTCTCTCTAGTGAGTGTGTATTTGTGCATGTTAATGAATGGTTTATGACTGTGTCAGTGTGTGTGTTTCATTGTATATATGTGTGTGTGTGTTATGGTGTGTGCTTGTCGGTATGTCTGTTTGTGATCATTTGAATCTGTGTGTGCATGTGGCAGTAGTAGTTATTGTGTATGACCATGTGTGTGTTTGTGTATGTATTTACATGTGTGTAGATGTGGTTCATGTACACATTTGTGTGTTTATGATCGCTCATGTGTGTATTGGTGAGATAGGGTTGGCTGGCACAAGTGTGGACTTGTGGGCTATGTATGTGTGGATGTGTGTATGTGTGGACTTGTGGGCTATGTATGTGTGGATGTGTGCATGTGTCTTTTGTGGCTTGTGTGTGTGTGTATCAGAAGCAGACTACTAGCTAGCATGTGTGGTTTCTGTGTTCATGACTAATTATAGTATTATATAATTAGTATATAATATAGATATTATAGTATGTCGTGTGTGTGTGTGTGTGTGTGTGTGTTTGTGTCTTTGCCCTTGTCTGATACATATATCAGAAAAGAGTCCAGAAAGCATGTCCATTGCTGTAGGCATGTGTAATTACTTTCGTGCTGTAGGTATTGTTTATTAATGACTGCTTGTATGTGTGTGTGTGTGTCTGTGATTGTATTGTGTTTGTGTTGTGTGACTGTGTGTGTGTGTGTGTGTGTGTGTGTGTGTGTGTGTGTGTCTGTGTGTGTGTGTGTGTGTGTGTGTGTGTGTGTGTGTGTGTGTGTGTGTGTGTGTGTGTGTGTGTGTATCAGAGGGAGAGCGTTGGCTGGCCCTGGCAGGCGGCTGTGTCCAGCCTGAGAGTGTCCACCAGGAGGGAGGATTATGGGAGGCTCTGCCCGCTCCCCCCCAGCCTGCAGTCCGCACGGCCGCCAGCGCGCTCACACACCTCATCCAGGACCTGAGCCTGGACGAGGCCCGTGCCTCGGCCCTCCCACACATACACACACACGGCCACACACACAGCAACGCGGCAGCGCCGCCCTCCAAGCGCCAATGCCGCTCGCTGTCCTCCGATGAGCTGATGTGGGGGAGTGGAGTGGGACCGGGCAGCCGCTCGTCCTTCTCGTTGTCGTCGTCGTCTCCGTGGCGACCGCAGGGCTCGCGTGTCTGGTCGTGGGTGGAGAAGCGGCGCTGGCACAGCGGGCCGCCCATGCAGCGGAGCTCTAGCGTCAGCCTGCCCTCGCGCGCACACACACACGCACACACACACCACCACCACCACTCCCACGGCCGCTCGCACACACTCCCACTGGACCTGCAGCCCATGGCCACCACGCCGCTGCTGCTGCCGCTCTGCCACACGGACGCGGACGCTGCCGGCGCCGGACCGCAGCTGGGGACCGAGGCCAGGGCCGAAAGGGGTCAGGGGCCGTTGCCACGGAGCCGCTCGCAGCCCTGCGTGCTGAGCGAGAAGAAGGTGGCGGGGATGAAGAGGAGGCGAGCGGACGAGCACAGTAGCCAGGAGGCCAGACCCTCACTGGACCTGGCCAAAATGACCCAGGTACAAACACACACACACACACACACACACACACACACACACACACACACACACACACACAAGCACAGCACAGCACAGCACAGCACAGCACATACACACACACAGTCTTCAGATGACTAGACAGGCCTTTTGAATATGAGAGGAACTGGAAGATTTACAGTGGTGTGAAAAAGCGTTTGCCCCCTTCATCATTTCTATTTTTTTGCATGTTTGTCACACTTGCATGTGTTTCTTGCACACATGTTTCAGATCATCAGAACAAACAACTTAATTATGATTCAAAGATAACACAAGTAAACACAAAATGTAGTTTTTAGATGAAGGTTGTTATTACAGTTTTTTCTGATTGCTTAAGCACATTTTTTGTAACTATGGCTTTTTTTGCAAAACTCTGCACACAAATAGGAAAACCTTTCACCCAATCAGCAAAACATTGTAGTTCTCTTACAAAAGCTAACACACCTTGCTGAACTCACCTTCGTAAATATGGTGTTTTCCTATCAAACAGTAAACACAAGCCATCACAATAGTAAGCACACAATGTGCCAACTACACACTGATGGTATGAATAAAAAACACATCTGGCTTTTGCTTTCTCTGTGCACAAGGTAGACTATGTCAGGTGTTGAGGTCATACTTTTTGTCATAGATCTGTAAACATACAGGGATCCAAACATCAAGTATTGGTGTTTGGTGTCAAAACACAAAATAGCAATTTCACTGAGACAAAACAAATCAGTCTACATCGGGTCGTCTCTCTCAAAATTTCGTTTTTTTTTTGCCTGTAAAGGGCTATTTCTTTCTCTTCTTACCCTTCCTCTTCCCCCACCTCATCCTCCTCTTGCTCCTCCTTGTCCTTATCCTCTAACTTCACCTCCTTGTCCTTGTCATCCTCTCCCTCTCACTTCTTCACCTCCGCGTCCTCTTCCTCCTCCTCTTCCTCCTACTTCTTCACCTCCACGTCCTATTCTTCAGCCTCCTCTAATTCTTACTCTTCTCACTCTTCCTGCTCCCTCCATTGTACATTACCTGTGGCTTATTTATAGTGCCTAGGCTGATTGCAAAGTGAATTATCTAAAACAGTTTTCACGTGAGAAAGTGTGCCAGAGAGTTGGCAAAATAGTGTAAATACAGTAATAGCCATACATTTGTATAGAGTTGCTAGGAGTGTGTTAATCATTTGGAAATTGAGTGAAAGCATGAGTTGTGTTTACAGTTCCGCAAAAATAGTGCTGTGCAGTGAATTGTGCCTACAGTTGTGCAAAGTGTGTGTTACAAAATTGCAAACTGAGTGCAAAGCAGTGTTTGTGCTTTTAGTTTTGTGAACTCAGTGAGTGGTTTTGCTATAAGTATTAATAGTTTTAGAAATTGTGCTATAAGAATCACGGTTGTGTTTAAGCATTCAGAAAAAACTGTAATAAGGGAAAACAAAATCCAATGATCATACACCACTATAGGTGTGTGTTCATTTTTGTCTTTCATTCTAACTTGACCTCCTTATTTCTCTCTTGCTGTCGTCCTTTTTTCCTCTGTGGATGTGTCTGAATGTGTGGTTTGTCTCCCTTGCCTTGGAGTCTGTCCATGACCATGTGTCTGCTTCTCTGCTCTCTGAAGACCTGAGTCCTGAGACCAGAGCACCCGGTAGCCTTGAGCAGTCTGTGTTTGTTTGTGACTGTTTTCATGGAAGATCAGGAAAGCCAGGTCAGAGGGGTTTCAGAAAGGCTTGGTTCTCTCCACAAACCTATGTTTCCAGAATCTCACACTGGAATGTGCGCGTGTGTGTGTGTGTGTGTGTGTGTGCGTGCGTGCGTGTGAGACAGAGACAGAGAGAGAGAGAGAGAGAGAGAGAGAGAGAGAGAGAGAGAGAGAGAGAGTGGTGTTGAAGGGAAGGATGGAATGCACAGGCAGCTGGCTGGAGAGGGAGAAAACGATGGGCTGATCAGGGCTGGGAGGATTGTGTTGACACGGCGCTGCCACAGATACGCTGAATGTGGAAACTTGAGGCCACTCACAACCTGTAGAGAGAGAGAGAGAGAGAAAGAGAGAAAAAGAGAGAAAGAATGAGTGGGAGTGATAGAGGGGATTCCTATGCTGACTGTTTTTATGAAACGAGAAGCAGAGAGAGAGAGAAAAAATCAGTCAGAGTCAGTGAGTGAGTTTGAAACTGGGAGGCAGAGCTAGCAAGATTTCGGAGATATTTGTGGATTTCCGATGTTGGAATTCTAAGGATTCGTCAGCTGTTCAGCCACTGAATTTGTGAATCAGGAATTTGGCATATGTGTGACATGCGTGTGTTCGTGTGTGTCTGTGTGTGTCTGTGTGTGTCTGTGTGTGTGTGTGTGTGTGTGTGTGTGTGTGTGCGTGTGTGCGTGTGTGTGTGCGCGTGTGTGTGCGTGTGTGTGTGTGCTTGTCTGACAGCGAGAATAAAATTGCAGGGTAAAGTCAGTATTTATTTGTCCATAAATCTTGCAAGGTGGCAGATCACTGGCACTGTCTGGACTCCTAGGCTATTAATACAAACTCACTGGCAAAAGTTCAAGGTTATAAACCTATTACACACACACACACACACACACACACACACACACACACACATACACACACACACATGACAGATAAACACAAACATGTACACACTTGACACACTTCATTCCAGGAATGGAAAGCATGGTGATCATAGCTGAACATCACTTAGTGATGGGAGTGTGAGAATAGTTAGATGGGTTAGATGGTTTGTGTGTGTGTGTGTGTTTGTGTGTGTGTGTGTGTGCCAGGGGTGGACGGGTGGGTGGGATTGTTTTCGGGGGGGTCCAGAGCAAACTGGGGATTTCCAGATGAAGGGTCCACGCCTCCCATGATGGAATGTTATCCAATCTGGGAAAGCTTCCTCTTCTGGACTACCCTTCCTCCACCACACACACACACACACACACACACACACACACACACACACACACACACACACACAAACACTCTGTCAGACAAGGACGGGGACAAGTGTTGTGTGTGGTTTAGTGTGCATGCAGTTTGCACATGAAAGATGCCACAGTGGTTATGTTAGGCGTGGCCGCTGGTGCAAGCTAACAGAAAGGCTCAAACACACACACACACACACACACACACACACACACACAAAACTGCAGAATTGGTCTCACTACTACAGAGAACCAGGAAGTGTGTAGGTTGGTGTGTGGGCTGGGTGTAAACCTGGCTGTTCGTGTCTGGTGAACATTGTTATGTCAGTAGTTACACGCAGACCAGATCCACTTGCAGGCCATTAAAGTCCATCCAAGCAGACACGCTTCATGAGTCCCCCCACCTCACTAATTACTAGCAGGGATTTCCCCTCAAGAGCAGTTGAAGTTGTGTGATTACTAGGTGGTGTTGCCTTACAGTGGGATTGTATAAAATAGATTAAATTACAGATATTTAGCAGATGCTTGCTACGGACATGCAACGGCGGGAAATGTTTGACACATAGAATTAGAAAGAAATAGCTCAAACTTATTGATGCGTAGCTTAGCTTGTTGCTAATTGCTGTCTCTATTGTCAATTTGTGTTCACAGAAACAGCACTTCCACAGTTTGAGCTGCCCGAGGTTCTCATTCTTTGAGACTTGTCACTCACCTGTTGACCCGCCCCCTTCCATCATTCCCAGTCACTCAGAGACCACGCGCACCTGCCCGTCTGGCTTAGGGGCTGGATTTGGGCGGGGCTTGCACCAGAGAGGCGGTGATGGGGATGGGGATTCGTCCAATGAGGAAGAAGACACCGACTCGGCCTGTAGCGTGGGCTCAAGGTGTGACACCCCTAACAGGGGCGAGGAAGAGGAGGATGAGGAAGAAGATGAGGAGCATGGAACATTCTGGAAAGGCAGCAGCAGGGCGGAGGAGAAAGACGCATTGTGTGAGTTGGATGGAGAGCTGGATATCGAACAGATTGAGAGGAACTGAGCATGTTGATCTTTAAGAAAGTAACAAAACAAAAAAAACAAAAAAAACTTGGGATGGATACAGCAAGTCGTACTGCTCTGGTGGCGGACTTTGGAATGTGAGAATGCAAACCTGGAATGCTCTGTGGACTGGACTTCCAATTCTATCTCCTCCTCTGTTCTGTTGTGACTGTGTCTTTTCTTACGGAGAGCTTCTGGCTCCTGAAAGAACGATGGATAAAGGAATAATAAAATGTTTCCTTCCTGGAATTCTCGTTTCCATTCATCCTCATGTTCCTCTCTATCCATCCATCTTTTTCTGAAAATCTGATTTTAGAACTTATGCATACAAATAACAAGACAGTTGGACTGATTCTCCCTGAGTATTGGGGTTTCGTGAAGACCTGGATGGGAGCGGGGAACTGTGTGGACTGAAGTGAATGCTAGTTGTTTATTTAGTAAGGTTCTTATTTAAATGAACCGCTCTGATTGCTACCTTGTCTTTGAGGTCGTTGGGACTGATGGCAAAACCTTCACAAACTATCTGTTAATCAAAAGGTTCCTCTGGATTGTGTTGGTGTATAATTCAGTTGAGTGTGTGTGTGTGTGTGTGTGTGTGTGTGTTTGTAAATCCACACAAATGAAAGTGCTGTTCATTTTGGTCTTGTTTGCAAGCAGCTCTACAAACTGAAGCCTACTGCTTGAGAATGTAAGCACTAGTCCCTTGTCTGTTTTTCCCCATGGATGTTGACTTGTATCCAGGCCAGTGGAAAGTTACCGCAGAGGTTAAAAGTTTGCCTGTCTTATGGAGCAATGTACAGATGTAAGCAGGACGTTAGCAAGATGGTGACACAAAACCCTGAGACGCATAGATCTGCATAAGTGTTAAAACTAAATGAAAAGCTTGGAATCTGCTGGGTTTGTGTGTGTAATAGTTGAATGGGAATATTGAAGTTCTTCTTCTTGTCTTAATACTTCATATGAATCACCTTCATTCACAAGATGTATGGCTGAAATTCAAGATGGCTTCCAGCATCAGTTTTAGCAACAGAAGTCTCTGTTCAAAGCCTTTCACTTCATTTACATTTACAAAACGGTGTGAACAGCATATTTTTGTTTTCTTGAATGGTAAGCAAACAAAAACAAACAAAACAAACAAAAAACAAACCTCACAAATGAACACTGAATCTCAGCATTGAAGTGCCTCATAATAGTGACGTATATTTTTCTAATTCTGACTATTTTGTAATCTTTCTCATGTTTGCTTTAGCAGACTAAGCTACGAAGCAGAGACTGTTGTCCTTCTCCCTCTGTAAGGGAACTAGGTGGAAAAATAAAAGAGAGAAAAAGTTCAACCCCCGCCTCTGTCCTCTCTGTGTCTCTGCTGGGTTTCCTTGGCTCTGTGCTCCCGAATGCCCCCACTGTTGAAGGATCTGTTTTTGGGAAGCTCCCCCCGAGGCCCCCCTGGACGTCCCTCTGAGCGTTGCATAATCAATGACCAAACGCAGACTCACAACCATTATCTCACGGGTAAATCTGTAAGCAGGATTTTAGCGTGTAAGCAAACACAGCTCTCATGACCATGAGATATATGTACCGGTATCTGTGTGTGTGTTTGTGTTTGTGTGTTTCTTTCTTTCTGTGTGTGTGTGTGTGTGTATAAGTAAGAGAGAGAGTGTTGTGTGTCTCTGTGTGTGTGAGTAAAGGTGATAAGGCATCTGGTCCCTGCGGGTTGTTTGCGTGTGTCTCTTGGATGACTTCACTGACATGATGCATGCTGTTTGCCTGTACTTTGTGGACTGATAGGACAGATAGTGGGCTGTATGTTTGGGAGAACACGTCCTGTTGGAATTACTGATTGCCTCCCCACCTCTTCCACCCCTCCTACTACTGTGTGTGTGTGTGTGTGTGTGTGGTATAGGGCTGATAGAGTGATGTCTGGGAGTACACGTCCTGTTGGCATTACTGATGGCCTCCCCACCTCATTACTGCTACTACTGTGTGTGTGTGTGTGTGTGTGTCTCTCTCTCTCTCTCTCTCTCTCTCTCTCTCTCTCTCTCTCTCTCTCTCTCTCTCTCTCTCTCTCTCTCTCTCTCTCTCTCTCTCTCTCTCTCTCTCTCTCTCTCTCTGTGTGTGTGTCTCAGAGTCACCATATTCTATAGAGCTCAACAAGAAACTGACCCGGCCCGAGCATGAATAGCCATGCTGATCTGACTGAAGTGAGTAAGTGAGTGTTACCATGTCCCTATGTGTGATTGTGATCTCTGTGGTTTTCACCACAGTCGTCCGCTCAGAGTGACAAGTTCTGCTTGGCTTCTCTGAACAAGCCTTCACCCTGCAGAGAATCGCTGAGTTGCTAAAACCATCAGAATTAATGTGTGATTAACAGAACTGTGTGTTGAGTCCACAGGATGTTGTGAGAGTCGCAATCCCCCAGCAGTCGTTTTGTAAATGTTGCATTTCCTGTTACATGCCGTGGAGCTGGTAATGACAGGGCAGTGTGTGTGTGTGTGCTTGTGTGCTTGTGTGTTTGTGTGTGTGTGTCTGTGTCTGTGTTAGTGTGTGTGTATGTATGTGGTGCCCCCTCCCCACCCAACGTTGCTGACAAGAGAAGTCTTCATCAGCCAGATGTGGTTACAGCAGTGGTCCCCAAACTACGGCCCGCCACCTCATTTTGGGTGGCCCCCCAAAACATATCTGTGGTATATAGCATCTGGCCCGCCCAAGAGTATGACATCGCCAAACTGTAACCTCCGTAATTTCCCCCATTCATTCTCTATGGTGAGTCTTAAAAGTACAGGTGTAATGCTCTTTTTGTCCACTGGTGGTTGTTTTGGCGCTGTTTCGCGTTTACCATTGAAAACGGAATGAAATGTAGGCTTACAAACAATGTAAAGAGGCCTATGCTGACTGCATCAGTGCTCAAAGTATTCTAAAAGTTTATCAATTAATTGTTAATAACTAACTAACTTCTATTCAAGTCATATTTCTGGGACTTCCTGGGATAATTATTTCTATTTTTTATTCACTCGTTCAAATGTTCATCCAAATTCACACTTCAAAGTTCTCATCAGTTGAGTGAAAGTTAGAATGGTGGTCATTTCAGATGTTTTTGCCAGCACTTCATAAAACTTCATTAAATTATTTGTAGGATATTGCTTGTTCACAACTTGAGCTGTGTATGCTAAGACTCAGAGTTCACACATTTTAGATAAAATATACTTTTGGGACTCCCTGCTAATACTTTTGGGAATGCTAAAGTCTTTTTTATTAGTATTATTTCATTTGAGCTACATTTTACATGGCATGATGGCAATATAAACACAGTTAACAATGGTATTAAATTGCACTTGCCTATGATTAAATGTTTGTTGTTCACAGCACTAAGGTTTACTAAGATTTAAGGTTACTGATATACTCCGAGTCTCTGGCCCTCTCTTAGAGCCAGGCATAGTGAGCTGGCCCTCGGGAGAAAAAGTTTGGGGACCACTGGGTTACAGCATGTAACCCAGACCCAGAACAACCTGTTCCCCTACGCCTACGCGCATGGTGGTCTTATTTTAAAGACTAGGTGGCTCTTGCGCAGCAGCGTGGTAAAAGGGTAGGTGTGTGTGTGCGTCTTGCGTGTGTGTGTGTGTGTGTGAGAGAGAGAGAGTTAGGGTGTTAGTGTGTGGGTGCATGTGTGTGTGTGTTTGTGTGTGTGTGGCACATGCCCAGTTTAAGAGTGCAGTGCAACATG
Source organism: Alosa alosa (assembly GCF_017589495.1). Lineage (NCBI taxonomy): Eukaryota > Metazoa > Chordata > Actinopteri > Clupeiformes > Clupeidae > Alosa > Alosa alosa. The sequence continues at coordinate 27,745,503 of NC_063206.1, read as the reverse complement.
TGCTTATGTGTTTGCTGGTTGTGATAGTGTATCTGTGCTGAGCCACATGCCATGCCTGTAATTCATCATGACATGCGGGAGCAGCGGGCGAGAGAGGGTGTGTAAAAGCTCATTGTAAAAGCATTCATAATGTCAGTAGCACTTGTGTGGGTGTTTATGAATTTGCTTGAATTAAGTTTTCCCGTAGTAGGAGTGGAGGGAAAGTTGGTTGAAAGGAGGGAGTTGGTCATGGGTGTGTAATTGATGGTGGTGAACTATCAAAAGGTTGATGGGTATTATCCAGAATCCTCTCACTTTTAAGTTGGAATGTTAATGCCTTTGGTTAAGGTGCAGCGGATTAAGTCTCTTTTTAGTTGTCAATAGCCTACATAACTTAGGACCCCTCTGGCATAAAATCAAATAGTTCACATTTTTCCCATATCCATTAGGTGATAATTAGGCCTATGTTACATATCATGAGCGAAATAAAAGGTATACAACATGGCTGAGTATTTCTGGGTTTAGATGGGCAGGGCACCAGCTGATGTTTCAAAATAACCAATCAGAACAGCCCACTGTTGCATCAACGGATAACCAATCAGAACATCCCATTGTTGTGTGACTACGGAAGGAACCCAATTCTGACTGACTTGCAGGTTGGAGTTTTACAAATTATGTTGGAAAATAGCTTTCTTTAGGACACATCTGCACATTTAGTTTTACAAAATAAGCAAGCTATCGTCTCAGAGTTAGCTATCTTACATTAGCAAAACATTGTTAGCTCCCCACATCAAAGATGAGGCTGAAGAGGTAGAGATGCATACAAGCTGTTTCCAGGCCAAGTGAGATTTAAAAAAAAAAAAAAAAAAACCTATGAATATGTACCTTTGTGGAACTAAAATGAGTTTTTAGGAGTTGATAGTAATGGCTGGAGTGTATCTTTAACCTTTAAAACAGGAAATGAATCTGCTGGAAGCCCATGCTATGATGGCCTGTGATTCAGATGAATGCTTTGTGCCGTGATTGTTCTTTCTTTGTATTTGTTCTGTATAGAACATCCCTCTGTGATACAAATGTACTGTATGTATGCGTTGTGAAGGGACCGGTGAAGGCGCAGGACTTCCTGGCTTGCTGGATTTGTTTACGGTGGCACAGGAAGCTGTCTGTGGAACTCGGGGAGATGAGTGGGATTGCTTCCTGAGGTCACAGTGTTATCAGTACTGTTGGGCTGAAGATCTACCAAATACTTGAGAAATAATCTTTGCTCAGTCTTGTTCAAAAGCCCTCAGCTTCCCTGATTTTCTGGCTTGGTGCTGATCTCTCTCTTTCCCATCAGATTGCTCACAGTGTGTGTGTGTGTGTGTAGCCACTTCTCAATACACTTCACTGCGACAAATGAAGAAACAGAGAAGGGGGAAGGAAAGTAAGAAACTGAGACTGGTCATGTCCTGGAAACCAAACATCCCGTTGCCACGGCGATGGCTGCAGCCCACAAAACCCAGTAAAGAAGGGTGCCCTTCTCCCAGTTTCCCCTCAAACAGGAAGTTTATGGCAGAGCAGAGAGCGAGAGGCATGGGAGGTGGAGAAAGGAGCTGGATGCAGAACAGTGAAATTGTGTGTGTGTGTGTGTGTGTTCATGCCTGTGTGCAAGTGAGAAAGAGCTTGTTTGCATGTGTGTGTGTGTGCGTGTGTGTGTGTGTGTGTGTGCAAGTGAGAGAGTTTGTGTGTGTGTGTGTGCATGTGAGCAAGCTGCAGAGACAGAGAAAAAGTGTGTGTGCGTGTTTGTGTGAGCAAGCGACTGAGAGTCTGTGTGTGTGTGTAGGGCGGCCATTGGACTATAAATAGGTCCTTTGTGTAGTTATAGGCTGCGGGGCGGGGGCATGCACATGCATGCACATGTATTACATACACAATAATAATAACATTGTGGCCTTCCTGTGCCCTTCCCCACACGAGTAAAAACACACTAATATTTTCTGGGAAAGCAATGATGTTATAAGCTCAGCAGAAACCTCTGTGTGTGTGCATGTGTGCCGTGTGCGTGTGCATTGTACTATCAGGCTTTGCTGTTACTACAGGTTGTAACAAAAATATGAAATGAATGGCCATAATCCTGATGGCTTCTGTATGTTTAGAAGGTGTATTTTACCCACAGCACCCATCTACTGTAATGTGATATGTCCAACTTACAGTGTGGATGGCTCATTTGGGGGCATAAAGGAAGTCTTTAAATAGAGATGGGACATTCAGGACAGGTTTTCCACCACTGGAATCATCAGAGAAAAGGAGGGAAGAATACTGGGAGGGAACACCCTGAACCTATGGCAGGTGTGTGTGTGTGTGTTTTGTGTATGCAGCGCAGGCGCAGCTTGTTAAGGCAGGGTGTGTTTATCTCTTCTCTCCTTCTCTATGTCTCTCTGTCAGTGTGTGTGTGTGTGTGACTGTGTATTTGTGACTTTGTGCACACAAGCATGTTGCAATGATTTCATATGCTGAATCAATGATTGAGAAGCATCATCCCAATCAAAGGTCAAGCAGTGGCTGCCAAACAAGTATATTGCCATGGTTGCAAATGGCCCGGGCAATAAATCCTTTCGTCTATGTAAGATGTGGAAATGTAAGATGGCCAAGGTTAGTAGATTCAGTGTTAGGGAAACAAGGAAACTCTCGACAGAGAGGAGAAACGAAAAAGAAAGAGCATCGGTATACAGGTTATTCATTTACCACAATGACCTTACTGATGCTGCCTGTAAGCTTAGGGTATGCACTGGTGAGCCATACAGTGTGACAACACGCCGATACAGTGCGATTGAACCGCCATACAGTGCGTGTGAACCGCCATACAGTGCGTGAACCGCCATACAGTGCGTGTTGAACCGCCATACAGTGCGTGAACCGCCATACAGTGCGTATTGAACACGCCATACAGTGCGTATTGAACACGCCATACAGTGCGTATTGAACACGCCATACAGTGCGTATTGAACACGCCATACAGTGCGTATTGAACACGCCATACAGTGAGTATTGAACATGCACACATGATCAATACTGTGTGTGATCTGCATGTAAAAGTACATGTTGCCTGAGGCGAGACATTGCCAAGGCAGGACAGCTTTAATGGTGGCAACATAGATAGTATATAGCGCTCTGTTTATTTGTATGGAGGCCACAAAAAGCCTCAGGAAGATCAGAAACCTCCTCAAATAGATACCAACTACTGTTTGATCGGAGTGGGAGAGAAGGAGTTAGAAAAGGTGTTTGGTGTTTTAACTGCATGGAAGGCATTAGGTTTAGGCAAGGGTTAAGGTTAAGGTTAGGTGCCTTGAAGTCGACAGTCGCAGCGCTGCCTTGAAGTCGACAGTGGGGGCTTAAAACACCATTGAGCGTTAGAAAGACACAGGAAAACATGGTTGTAAGCTAGCAACAGATGTGGAAAGGGGCATGTGTTGTCGGAGGAAGGAGGACTGGTCAAGCTAAGCAAGGCCGAAACACAGGAAGCATCTTCAAGGCTTCACATCACCTCCACCACCACCACCGTCATTATTGCTAAAGCAAGTCCTGGAATGTGGGTCAGGGATGAACCTTTGCATAAACACATAGTGGTTAGTCATCGCGGGGCAGTAACTTGGAATTTGTGTGTGTACGTGCACATCTGTGTGTGTGTGTGTGTGTGTGTGTGTGGTGTGTGTGTGTGTGTGTGTGAGAGAGAGAGAAAAGCAAGGAAGGCAGGACAGAAGCAGATCGTGTTTTGGCAGGGCCGTGGGCTCAGAATAGTCGTGTCATGCTCTCTGTTTTCCCCCTCCTGGTGTGCAGGGCTTGCTCTCCTCCGTGACTAACATACACACACACGCAGACAGTTTGAGAGAGGGATTCACACTCACACACAAACACACACACACGCAGACAGTTTGAGAGAGGGATTCACACTCACACACAAACACACACACACGCAGACAGTTTGAGAGAGGGATTCACACTCACACACAAACACACACACACGTAGACAGTTTGAGAGAGGGATTACACACACAAACATACACACACACACATACTGTACACACACATACACACACACACACACACACACACACACACACACACACACACATAAACACACAAGCTGACACTCACACATACACATGCATAAGGTCTCTCTCTCTCGCTCTCTCTCTCTCTCTCTCTCTCACTCTCACTCTCACTCACTCACTATCTCTCTCTCTCTCTCTATCACACACACACACACACACACACACACACACACAGTAGTGTACAGGCCAGGCACTGGATTACTGGACCGCTGCTGCTGTTGACTTCTCTCGGCTGTGCCTTCAGGCTCAGGGCAAGCTGGCTGGAACAATGGCCGCTTGAAATAGCTCGAGGGAAGATGACCACACTTCTCCCACTTCCCCATCGGTCTTGTGCGGTCAGGCCTCGCCTGCATTGGCCCTGCCCTGCTGGTCCTCTGGTCATCAGGCACTTTGGTCTCCCATGTGTGTGTGTGTGGAGTGTGTGTGTGTGTGTGTGAGAGAGAGAGAAAAGCAAGGAAGGCAGGACAGAAGCAGATCGTGTTTGGCAGGGGCCGTGGGCTCAGAATAGTGGTGTCATGCTCTCTGTTTTCCCCCTCCTGGTGTGCAGGGCTTGCTCTCCTCCGTGACTAACATACACACACACGCAGACAGTTTGAGAGAGGGATTCACACTCACACACAAACACACACACACGAGACAGTTTGAGAGAGGGATTCACACTCACACAAAAACACACACACACGCAGACAGTTTGAGAGGGATTCACACTCACACACAAAACACACACACGTGGACAGTTTGAGAGAGGGATTACACACACAAACATACACACACACACATACTGTACACACATACACACACACACACACACACACACACACACACACACACACACACATAAACACACAAGCTGACACTCACACACATGCATGCATAAGGTCTCTCTCTCTCTCTCTCTCTCTCTCTCTCTCTCTCTCACTCTCACTCACTCACTATCTCTCTCTCTCTCTCTCTCTATCACACACACACACACACACACACACACACACACACACACACACAGTAATGTACAGGCCAGGCACTGGATTACTGGACCGCTGCTGCTGTTGACTTCTCTCGGCTGTGCCTTCAGGCTCAGGGCAAGCTGGCTGGAACAATGGCCGCTTGAAATAGCTCGAGGGAAGATGACCACACTTCTCCCACTTCCCCATCGGTCTTGTGCGGTCAGGCCTCGCCTGCATTGGCCCTGCCCTGCTGGTCCTCTGGTCATCAGGCACTTTGGTCTCCCATGTCCCCCAAGGTCATCTAACCGAGTTCTCTCTCTCTTCATGGGTTCAGTAGACGGTGATGGCTTAATGAATACAGTATATGAATGATCGTAGTTGACCTGCAGGTTTTTTGTTTTTTTAATGGATGCTTTGGATCTGCCTACTGTGATATGAGACGTCACACTGTAGTATGTGTACTGACCAACATTAGGCTGTTGGAGAGTGTGGGTTCAGTGGATAGTGTGGGTTCAGTGGATAGTGATGAATATGCTGATTGTTTTCCAAAACTGATGATAATCAATTTTGTTGACCCAAGGGTGTTCCGATGTGGTTTTTGAGGATGCTTCAGACATGACACAAAATGCGAAATGACATTGTGAAATAACATGAATGACATCACTCTTGACCTGACCCAAGATGGAACGCGGAAATTCACAGAGGGGGAACTGGACGGTTTCTACCAGTGACCAGCAACCAAGTGACCGAGCGATGGCACATTTTGTCAGCAGTGGCAGAAGGCTTTCCCACACTGAGAAGCCTTTGTGTTTCATGCGGAGCAGCAAGTCACGCTAGCCCAAATGAAGCTGAACGTCTTGGATGGCGTGTGGGTCTCGTGTGGAGTAGTAGAGCCACCCCACCCCCCCTGGATTACATGAAATCAGCCCAGCAGATTGGTATCAGCACAACACAGGCCCTGAATGCAACCAGATGTGCAGCTGCGCTCAAGCCCAGCTATAGGGGCTGAACGAGTGCATGCCAAATAACGAGGGCTCTTTGCATCCATGTATGTGTGTGTGTTTGAGAGAGAGAGAGAGAGAGAGAATGTGTGTGTATGTATAACTGAGTGAGTTGTATGAAACTGTGTGTGTGCATGTGTGATTGTGTGTGTGTATGTGTGATTGTGTGTCTGGGCATAACAGAGGTGTTTATTTAAACCAGTCGGGGTAGTGCTGTGGAGCTGTAATCATTGGCCTGAGACTGGCCTCCCCCCTCAGGAAACTCCTGACCTGTGCAAACAGGCTGAGGAAGGGCGGCTGCCTGTCTGCGCTTCACCTTTCCCCTTTTAACCCTGACCCTTAGTGCTGGCCTGTGGAATCCCCCAACACTGCCATCCCACTACCACCACCCAGTCTATCTGTGCCAGATGATGGAACACCACACCCCCCCCCCATTCAGAGTGGGGTTGGTAAAGAATATCCCCACAGCAGTTGTCTGATCTGGCCAAAAACAGACCAAGGTCAATAACAATGATATCAATCAATGTTTTAAATTGCTGTCAGTTGTATTCTAGATCAGTAAGGCATGTAAGCTAGCAAGGCAAGGCGGGTTTATTCATATAGCACATTTCATGCATAGAGATTATAGTAATGATGAGCTAAATAGCATAAATCTGGAATGACTTGCAAACAATAGACTGCAGAGGAGCTTGCTGCCACCAGTGCTTCAGCCACCTGGACCAACCTGGGGCTCCATCTTTTGTTGCACATGAACAGATGTTGATCAAGGTTCAGGTTTGAAAGCAATATGTTTGACCTCTGTGTCCGGTTGCCTCAGCAGAAAGGCACATGTAAGAAACTGCTTTCCTGTTGCATGTGTGCTTGTAATGTTGTCCTTTCTCAATGGGAGTGCATGTCATTTCATTGTCGGTCACAGCGTGTGGCATCAGCCAACCCTAAACAACCGATGAGCTTTTCTGTTCTGCTTCCTCTTGCAACAGGAAGTGAGGTCATGGTTGAATTCCCCCCACTATATCCCAGTCTGTACAAATTTAAATATGTGTGTGTGTGTGGTGCGTGTGTGTGTGTGTGTGTGTGTGAGTGGGTGTGTTTATGGTTTATGTGACACACGTGCCCACACTAACAAGTCTCTTGCTTACAAACCATAAACTGTCCATACACAACAACCCATATAAATTACATTTGGTTACTGTCCCACATATTCTAGGAAAGGCCTGTAAAAAGTTTGTTTTGACATTAACCATAAACCACTGTGTTGCATGATTTGAATGTGTCCTAGTAAATGATCCACGGAAAACCAGTAAAACAGATCCCACTTGCCCAACTGAGCCAAAAGCAGAACCTTTCCACGGCAGTCAGAGTCTGCTGACTGGTCAGATGAGATGTGTGCGGGAGTTGGCCTGGAGCTACTCTACTCTACTCTACTTTACTCTACTCTACTCTACTCTACTCTACTATATTCTACTCTACTCTACTATACTCTGCTCTACTCTACTCTACTCTACTCTACTCTACTCTACTCAGATGCAGAAAGCATCTGAGAACAGTTTGGTCTTAAGTCTAGATTTAAAACTGGCTACAGTTGGGGCCTTTTTAATATCATCCGAAAGCTGGTTCCAGAGCTGAGCCACATAGCAGCTAAAAGCTGCTTCACCATGTTTAGTTCTAACAACATGCCCTGTTCCATGTGTATTTTACTGGGTGAACCCATCATTTTCTTATACACACATGATGCATGCTATTTTACACACTCACACACACACACTCACTCACTCACTCACTCACACACACATGCACACACTCACTCACTTACATGCACATGCCCAAACATAGGCACATGCACACACACACACATACACACAACCAAGTACTGGATTGCGATGCAAACACATTTCACTTCACCTCATTCAATGCATTCACTAAGTGAAAATGTGATGAAGAGAGGAAATAAATGGAGTGGAGGAAAATACACTTTCTCCCTCTTTCTTTCTTTCTCTCTCTTTCTCTCAGTGGGATAATTGTTTACCATGAAAGGTTAGGGGCTTGGCCATATGAGTGAAATCCATACCTGATGTCTGCTCATGTCAATGCAAACACACAGAGATAACAAACACACCCTTTCATGTCTCATGCACCCATGTCTGTGCATGTAGGTCAGGACTTGTGGACTGTAAACACACACACACACACACACACACACACACACACACACACACACACACCCACACACACACAGACATACACAAACACAGACACAAACACAGCCACAAACACACACACACACACACACACACACACACACACACACACACACACACACACACACGTGATTAGTCATACGACTTAAGGTTAAGTGCACATTCTGTCAAGGAAATGTATTTTCAGGTGAGTACACACACACAGGCAGATAAGGAGTTAGGAAAGGTGTGTGTTTGTCAAGATACACATGGCAGGCTAAATTTCACTGTTACATCACCACCGCGTCAACTGTCAGAGGGGGATGTGATTTGGGGGGATTTTTCAGGAACCCCTGTAGTTGGCACTGGTAAATCCCATGTGGAGAGAATGATGTAAGACCATACTGAAATGGATTTCCCAGTACTGTACACACACACACACACACACACTCACACACACACTTGCTTTAGGCTGGCGGGAAAAAACTCCCGCTCAGGCTGTACTTTATCACAATGGTATCCGGATTTGTGTGTGTGTGTGTGTTTGTGACTGTGTGTGTGTAAAAGAGAGTTTCACAATGAATAGGAGTCTGCCCTGCATGTGCACATCACATAGGTTCTTGCGTTGGTGTTCTAGTGACTTACTGATAATGTTTCTCTTAATCATTCAGTCAAGGACAGCCATCAAATCTGTACTGTCATGGCAGGAACATTGGCCAGGATTTGGCCAGTGTGACACAGATCTACCGTTACAGAGTCTAGGTTTCTGTGTGTGTGTGTGTGTGTGTGTGTGTGTGTGTGTTTCGTACAACACACACACACACACACACACACATGCACAGACACACAATTACTCTTCAGAAAACACCCTCCTCACTTGTGTTTAGAACAGCTCTGCCACCAGGATCTTTCGTATTTGTTTACTGATGTTCATCATTAGTGTTTTTGTGGGGCCATGGGTGTGTGTGTGTGGTGTGTGTGTGTGTGTGTGTGTGTGTGTGTGTGTGTGACTTAGGCTTCACAGGGAAAAATGCCTGATGCTGTCACCCACAACTTCACAGCCACACACACACACACACTGACAAACATCAGTAAACAACCGCACGCAGCAGGGCGGCGTGCAACGATACTATCAGGGGTCTGCTCGTTAAAGTCTCCCTAAGTTAATGAAGCAGAGGAAGGAAACGACTTCAGTGGCACAGGAAGTAGTCAAGGAGGGGGTCAGAGGTTAAACTGGCTAGCATTCAGCAGATCCAGACCGAGCATTCTTCCGGGCCAGACAAAACAGCTTTGTTACGAACGTGCAAAACTCCCGCAAGCAAGCTGCCAGGCACACGGAAAGGGAGTTTCCACACAACACTGATTCATTGATCCACAAACATGGTTTACTGTCATTATCTTATTATCATAAAGTTATATAAAGTTCAGGTTATCTTCTAGTTATGTAAGTTATGTATTATCAGTTGCTGAGGTGCCAATAGTGCTGTTAATTACATATTGATCAAATTGATTAACTGACGCCACTATGAACTAATTGTGAGCAAAGAGCAAAGACTTGTGCATATTTGTATACTTGAGGAGCTATAATGTGTTATTGAAGGCTCTGTGGGGGTGGGGTCTGGGATGAGGAGAGGGGCAAACAGTCATTCTGATTAAGCCTCAGGAGTCAAGTGAACAGTCCTGTGCATTATTGCAACAGCCAACTGATCTGTGTGTGTGTGTGTGTGTGTGTGTGTGTGTGTGTATGGGAGTGTGTGCGTGTGTGTGTGTGTATGGGAGTGTGTGTGTGTGTGTGGCTTTATGTTCAGTAAGTGTAGGGGATTTCTCTCACAGCAACTTTCTCACAGCAACTTTCCGAACTTTCTCCCTCCACAGCTTTGTTTTCGCGCAGAAAATATTGAAAATGGCCGCGTGACAGTGTGACATAAGCGTATAAGCGGGGTGTACCTGTTCCCTTTACCTGGGTAGTGGGCCGAGTAGCTGTAATAGAAACTCACCTATAACTCTCAGGGCCAGATGTACGTATATTTGTGAACGTGTTATCAGCGTCATGGACACACCGCAGATTGCCAACGCTGTCAGACCCAAGTTTCCGTCGTATTTATCAATCGTTCAATCCTTAGTGTAAACTGTGCCTTTCTCTGCCTTTCTCCGCCCATAAACGCAATTTACGAACGTCCACAACTGAATGGCAGAGCCTACATACAAGTGCAGTTGAATGAAGTTAACTAATGACAACATTAAAAAGAATCAAACATTTAGGATCATGAAATAATACCATACATGATAAGATGTAAACAAGCAGGGAGATAATGAAGATCAGTAGTTCTACTCAAACTACTTGTGCACGTAGGCTATGGAAGATTGGTCAAATCTAGCAAGTAGGAAAGTTTAAGTGAATGACGTGAAAGTGAAAGTAAGAAAGGCCAACGAAAGTTAAGGTTGCTTTTGGTAGTACAAACACTTTCACCACAAAAACTGGTGCTCTAAATAGCGATTCTGTTGTATTTGAAAGGTTCTCTTATTGACGCGTTGAACTGCAATTTGGATTAACACCTGCTTTTACAAGATGGAAGTATTTATTTAGACGCGGCGCTCTCAGGAGCAGTCTTAGTACATACCGCTAGAGGCGATCAGGAGCAGTCTTAGTACAGTACATACCGCAGAATAGACGTGCGCTCTCAGGAGCAGTCTTAGTACAGTACATACCGCAGAATAGACGTGCGCTCTCAGGAGCAGTCTTAGTACAGTACATACCGCAGAATAGGCTTAGGACAGTCTTAGTACAGTACATACCGCAGAATACTGTATATACGCTTCTTTACTCTTCCCCCCATCTTTTTACACTAAACTCCCACTTTCCCCTGGATCCTCCCATGAATGCATATGCATGACATGACAAACGCAATCTGCCACTTTCAGCTCCCGTGACAGGCAGTTTGCACTTTTACATCATTGCGGCCTGTTTGTACATACCTCGCAATGATTTTACACGCACATTGCGAAACAAATACGCCTGAAGTGGGCGCAAAAGCGTTAGTACATCTGGCCCTCAGTATGGGAACTCTCAGTAGGGGAACTCTCAATAAAGGAACTTTCAGTAGCAGAACTCTCAGTCCTTGACCACTGAAACCTCTTTAGCCATAAAACTGACAAAGGTGTTTTAATTTGCCAAATGTGGCACATTTATGAAGGTGTTTCACCTCACATATATTTCTCACTGCTCTCAATCTGTTTCTGGCATCCCCAGAGCGAGAGTCTGGCCTGCGACCAAACCCCTGACATGAAGATGTGTGTGAGCAGTAAGCAACATGGCCGGAGCGGCTAACCTGCAGCCAGCTCCAGATCACCACCTATCTGCTCTGCTTAATGTGCAAATCTGTTTCTCATCTTGTCTTCTCCTCTCTCTCTCCCCTTCTCTATCTCATACACTCTCCTTCTCTCCCCCTCTTTCTTCTTCCTCTGCCTTTCTCTCTATCTCACTCTCCTTCTCTCTCCCCCTCTCTTCCAACCCCTCCCTCTCCCCTTCTCTCCTCTTCCTCTGCCTCTCTCTCTTCCTCCACTCTCTATCTCACTCTCCTTCTCTCTCTCCTCCTCCTCTGCCTCTCCTTCCCCCGTGGCCTCTTCACTCCCACACAAACGTCTGTGCTGAGGAGAGCAGAGGGATGTCAAGAACAAGGGGAACACAGGGAGGAAGAGAAGGAGAGAAAGAACATGGGGAACACAGGGAGGAAGAGAGGGAGAGTAGAGAAAGCTGAAGGTGTAAGAGGGGATGAAGGGATGCTCAGTCGGAGGGGTGAAGAAGTCAGGGAGAGAAGGGGGCCTTCCAGAGGAGGTCTGATGGATGTGTGTTTGTGTGTGTGTTTGTGTGTGTGTGTGTGTGTGTGTGTGTGTGTGTGTGTGTGTGTGTGTGTGTGTGTGTGTGTTTGGGGATGCTCTCTCTCGGCCGGATGTCTCATCTGGTTTTGTCATTACCACTCTCCTCCTCTTCCTCCTCCTCCTCCAGACACTCGTTTATTTCTCTCTCTCTCTCACACACTTCTCTCCCTCCTCCCTCAAACAAAGAGCAGGAGGGGATTTGGAGGAGAGCAAGAGACAGAGAGAGAGAGAGAGAGAGAGAACAAGAGGCAAGAAGAAGAGGAATGAATGGATGAATGACATTTTTAAACATGGCCTCTCTCCAGACCGCAGCTGTAGACGGCTGCACCCCCCCCCCCCCCCCCGAAGGTGACACGACCGGAGCTGCTGGGTTTCATCAGTGAAGTCTAAATCCTCTTTTTTCCTTTGGACTTCACAAGAGTGAGAGATGATCAGACAGTGAGGCTATAGTGCAGTTCTATAAGACCATTTGGACTGTGTTTCAATGTTCTGCACAGTCCGTCCCTCATAATGAACTTCTGTTTGCTCAATATCCCATGACTTAATGGAATGCTGATGGGAGCATTTAATTGTCATTTTGATTTATATGAAGAATATGAAGACAGGCTGCATTGTTCTGACACTGCAATCACCACAGACTTAAAAATACTTTAACACAAAGCTACACCTGAACTAGGATACTTTATATGTGCATGTGTGTGTGTGTGTGTGTGTGTGTGTGTGTGTGTGTGTGTGTGTGTGTGTGTGTGTGTGTGTGTGTTTGTCTCTGTATTTCTTACACACTGGTGAGAGAATGAGAAAGACCATGAGAGGGGGAAGAAGACAACACATGTTCACTCTGATGGTTCTCCTGCCTGTAGAATGTGGTTCTGATTGTTCTCCTGCCTGTAGAATGTGGTTCTGATTGTTCTCCTGCCTGTAGAATGTGGTTCTGATGGTTCTCCTGCCTGTAGAACGTGGTTCTGATGGTTCTCCTGCCTGTAGAATGTGGTTCTGATGGTTCTCCTGCCTGTAGAATGTGGGGCTGAAAGCCGTCCTTTTTCTCTCGTTACTTTTTTACTTCTCCTCAGGGTGTACCGTTTCCAGCTGCCAGACTTTCTCACACAATACACTACCCTGTGTGTGTGTGTGTGTCTGTGTGTGTGGCTGTCTCTGTGTGTGTTTGTGTGTTGGTGGTGTATGTGTAAGAGATACGGAGTCTGTAGGTGTGTGTGTGTGTGAGGGAGGGAGAGTTAAAGAGAGAGAATGTGTGTGTGTGTATTAAATGTGTGTGCTTGAGTGTGTCATTGCCAGCAATATTTGACCATGATCATTTACCAGCTTTGCAAATGAAACCTACTGAACCAGTTCTAAAATATCTGAAATGTTGTGGTTTGTGTGTCAGATATTTCATGTGTTGAGCGATACCTTTACTCTGTGAGGCTGTTGAGGGAGTTGCTGCAAAACTTTTTCTTATAGTCTTCATAGTTTTTAGTGTGTATATGTGTGTGTTTACGTGTGTGTGTGTGTGTGTGTGTGTAAGTGTGTCTTCTCTATGGACCACATGAAAAGTCAAAAGAAGAATGAGAGAGAGACAGAGAGCACACACTCATATGTGTGACAGTTAGTGTTGGTTCCCATGGTCTGCTCTCCACAAACACATGCAACCATCTGCTGTACGCATGTATCCTTTTATCCTGCAGTGGCAAATATTTACTCCCGTAAACTGCCTCCGATTTTCCTTCCTGGGGAAGTGTGGAACTGTTACCCATAAGTACACACACACACACACACACACACACACACACACACACACACACACACACACACACACACATTGACCACACACACACACACACACACACACACACACACACAAACATATTGACCACACACACGCACACAAACATATTGACCACACACACACACACACATTCATCACACACAAAAGCCCCCCCACACACACACACACATAAATAAGCACTTTCACATGCAACAAACAACATGTTATACTGTTGACTGTACATGCCTTCATTAGTACTCGTCCTTATTTCTCTAGTAAATACTGTATAGTGCAATCCTACTGAAACATTCTACTAATGGCAAATGTATCTGAGTATACCTGCAGATGGCAGTTGTTTGCAGATTGCATTTGCATATAGATAGATAGATAGATAGATAGATAGATTGATAAATACTTTATTGATCCCCAAGGGGAAATTCAAGGGTCTCAGTAGCATACAGACATCACACACAACATGCACTTACAGCAGAAATGGTAAACATAATTATAAGTATAAACATATAACTAAACTCCACTGTACAATAAGACAGTAGAAGATAAGAAAGATAAGAAAACTAACAAAACTAAATACTAAATACACTATATAAATTAAATTTAGAAAGTCCAATGTGCTTGAGGGTGATCAAGCATAAGACGCTTGTAGTGACAGGGCCGGGACTGGTAAGGTGCTAAAGGGAGTGAGTGTCATGGTGAAGGTGCAAAAAGTAGTCCAACCATAGTCCTTTAGTTATGTGTGCATGGCAAGGTGCTCAAGAGAGTGAGTGTCATGGTGAAGGTGCAAAAAGTAGTCCAACATTAGTCCAACAGTGCAACAGTGCAAGAGTAAGGTCTAGAGACCAGCATAAATAATATGGACAAATAGGAGAGTAAAGTATAATGTAGACAAGGTAAAATAAAAAAACTATGTCAGTGCAAGAACAGGTTGAGGTAATAGGGTTATAGCCATTCATTCATTCAGTATTGTAGCAGAAGCCTGACCGCAGCCATTGATCATGTGTGCTAATATAGCATGAAAAACAGTGTAGCAGTAAAACAGTAGTGAAAACATTAGGCTGTATACATTAGTAAAACAGTAGTAAAGCAGTAGTGGGCAGTCAGTACTCAAACATGGAGAGGGTGGAGAGGCAGACAGACTAAGCAGAGAAGTCTATCTCTCCTCTTCCCTTTAGTGAGGCATTGAACAGTTCAATGGCCCTAGGAACAAATGACTTCCTCAGCCTTTCAGTTGTGCATGGCAGTGAGCGAAGTCTCCAGCTGATCAAGCTCTTTTGCTTTTTGATAGTGCTGTAGAGTGGATGACATTCATTGTCCAAGATGTTGATCAGTTTGTTTAGGGTCCTTTTGTCAGATATTGAAGTGATGCACTCCAGTTCAGCTCCCACTACAGAGCCAGCCTTCCTTACCAGCCTGTCAAGTCACCCAGCATCCTTCTTATCCTTCATATTGAGGTTCATAATTGGATCAAAATCGTCTGAAACAAGCTCACTTTGGGGAACCCACAGCATTTTACAGAGAGGCCACCTCTAACCAGCTCCAGTCTGTTCTGACCCACCTCACAGCAGTGGGGTTCTGGCTCCTCACTGAGCCCATCCAGTTGCAGACAAAGGAAGCTGACCTCTATTACCCAGTCACAGGGCAGGGCCGGGCTCTGATAAGCCAGGATTGGGGAAGTCAGAGTCTGTTAGAGCTTCCCACAGCGCAGCGCAGGGCGTGGAGCACAGAGCACATGTAAGACCAGCTAGCGCAGGCCACAGGTCTCTGATTGTGTGTTTACACTCAAATGAGGGGTTTCCCATATGACAGCTGCCCTGAGAAACAGCTCATAGATTAGGTCTAAGTCACTGTTAATGAGGGAAGCAGTGCAAGGTATTCATGCTTCTCTCTCTCCCTCTCTTTCCATCTCTCTCTCTTTCTCTCTGTCTCTCTCTCTCGTGGATATTTTCATCATTTCCAGACTGGCCAGGTTTGCTTTTCCTTGTCAGCATTACTCATAATTCTCTCTCTATTGGGTTTTAGTCCCAGTGTTTTCTTTAAGATAACCTGTATGTGAGTGCGTAACTTTGAGGCAGGTAATGCAAAACACATGTGAGCCCAGAAAAAAGCCCTATGCATAGAGTTAGGCCTCACATTCTTTCTGAGTGCAGTGTGTGTGTGTGTGTGTGTGTGTGTGTGTGTGTGTGTGTGTGTGTGTGTGTGTGTGTGTGTGTGTGTGTGTGTGTGTGTGAGTGTGGTGAAGGCCCAAGGCACTCTATCATACACATACACACACCCTTACCCACCCACACACACACTGACGCACGCACACACACTCTTTATTCAGATGATAGGTGCGCGTTCATCTGGATCCTATGAGGGGATCATATCCCGCTGTATGCAGCAGTGGTGTGATTGACAGCTGAGAGCTGGGGGGTAACTGAGCTTCTTGCTGAGAACACAGAGCCTCTTCCTGCCTGCCCCCACGAGGCCCTGCATGTTACATAACATAAAGGGATGGAGACAGCCACATGTGTTCATCAATTAATATAATATACATGCACAGGCATGGCTATACTCTCATACATAATACACATTTTGCTAACGCTTTAGAATAACATGTGCTTATTAGGTATTAACAGTGCATAATAAGCTGTTAACAATTCATTACTAACAGTTAGTTAATGGTTGTTATCCTTTAATAACATGAACATAGCAGCCTTTTCAGTTACTTACAAGCATATTTGTTAACAGTTGTAAGTGTTAACAAGCAGCTTGTTAATGCTTGTTAATGGTGTATAAGACAAAGAGGTGGATAACTAATAAGCTTATAAAAACTTTCTTAATTATTTGTAGTAAATTCTACAGCCCCCCAATCTAAAGCGAGGACCATGTAGCCTATAGTTCCACAAGCCCAACTTTCTATCTATACTGTATCTATCTATCTAACTTGGTTTAGCTGTGAGAAATGCACCTTTAAAATTTCTGCAGTGTGCAGGAATCAAACCCCAGTCTCCTGTGTCAGGGAGTGTATCGCTACTTATTGAGCTACACTCAACCTGGGCCCAGTTCCCCGAAAGCATCTTAAGCCTAAGAGCGTCGTAAAGTCCCTCTTACGAACGTCTTAAGATTTGCCGACTGTTTCCCGAAACCATCGTAGCTTAAGAGCGTCGTGAAAACACTCATAGATCTATGAGTGCTCCAGAGTACTCGTTACCGGCTAAGAGAGTCTTAACAGTACTTCTCACTGAGGTCACCAACAGGACATACAGAGGAATTACAACTTAGAATACATAATCCAATTTACGTTCCCATTCTTTATTGTGTTTATCTGTGATGAATCAGATTTTAGCGTGCAAAATAGCCTACATTTAATGGTCATAATAATGTGATGAAAAGCGCAAAAATGCAATCAAGTTATGAAACGAGACGTTGCCAGAATAGTTTGACATTATCTTTGTTAAGTGAAGGCTATATTTTATTAGGCCTTTGAGGTAAAAAGCAGAGAAAGCAACATGTGGTTTAGTCTGTAGCCTACTGCATCAAAATCTAAGCCTACACATTTCCTCTCTTTCTTACTCGACTTCTTTCTTATTTTCAAACGTCTTCTTAAGTGACACCGCGAAAAATTATTGCATGGTGCAATAATCTAATCTTAAAATAATTACAATTATTTATGTCTCTGTGTGGTATATAACCTACTTGGGATGCTTACATGCAGATGTCAAAGTGTTTCTATTTTCGTATTGATGTGAATTAATGTGTAGATCCGAAGTTTAAATGGTAGGCCTATAGCTGTGACGTGCAGTCACCTGACATCACCGTCAAATCAGAGGATATTTCAGAACTATTGACGTGGACAGCTCCCCTTAAGAGCATCTTAAGAGCAGTGCACGCGCGTTCATGCTACGAGCATGTTTGGGAAACAGTCGGAAAAACCAAACGAACGATCGTAAGATGAATTGTAGAAAACCCTCGAAAGAGCGTGTCTCCGTCGTTATCGGGAAACTGGGCCCTGGTGTGGATGTATTTCCGAATTCCAGTGTGTACATGTCAGTGTACTAGTGTTGTCACTATACCAAAATTATGACTTCGGTACGATACCTGCCATAAATATCACAATGCTTGATACTGAAACGATACTACGGCGAAAGATATCTGAAAAAGAAAAGACTTATACCTCCTCCTCTAAGTGTATTGAGTCATTTGTGTTTAATTAGGTGCACTTTTGTAGTGTGCAGGTCAATTTTGGGTTCTAAACTTCTAAACTTCCTACATAATTATTATTTTTTATAGTTAGTAAAATAGTAGGCTTACTTTGTGTGATTAAGTCCTTTAATGTTTGTTATAGTTAATTTACATTGTGTTGTGTTTTGGCAATAAAGTAGCTTTAAATAGCCAAACTAGGCTAGATCAAGGTCAGTGTTGAAATTACTGCATGCAAATCACTGAATGCTATGCAGAGGGGCCTAATCTTTAGGCCATCTGATGTACAGTATAGGCTACCCTAGGCCTTCCCGTGTTCATGGGATTTCTTTGACAGTTGCAAAGGGAAAAATGTGAGGATAGTCTTCTTTGCGACAGTGTACAAGTACTATGTTCCAACCACTCAGGTCTTTGTCAGATAGGCCTACACCATTACCTGTTGCAATATATCTGTGCACATTCCCACATTACGCCTATTTCTTTGATAACATGATTTGCTACCACGTAACAATAAGCCGCTATTATTATTATGACTCAACACGCTTTGGTGTTATTATATGCTGTGGGCTTTAATTAGCGCATTTCGGGTAGCCTATCCTACATCTGGGCAATAATTATTGAACAAATTGCAGTCTACATGCCATGACAAATATTACCAGTAGTACTGACCGAACGAAAGTATCGATTCTAAAAACGTCGGAAATCGTATCGTTTTTTGCGTGAAGGCATTGTGATACCTTTTTAGTATCGATACACCGTGCAACACTACAGTGTACGTGTGTGTGTGTGTGTGTGTGTGTGTGTGTCTGCGTGTGTTCGTGCGTGCGTGCGTGCGTGCGCGCGTGTGTGTGTGTGTGTGTGTGTGTGTGTGTGTGTGTGTGTGTGTGTGTGTGTGTGTGTGGGGCCCATCATTCTCCCGTTCCTGTACCATTAGTAGATTATGGATAGACCTTTGCTTCCACCTCTTCCCCGGGGCCTTTGGGGGGGGTCATTTGGATCCTTTGATGCTGGGCCTCTGTGTGTGTCTGTGTCTGTGTGTGTTTGTGTGTCTGTGAGTGGCAACAACTACAACTACTACAACAACTCGCACTACTACTACCTCCGATGGTAATGATAACATCATAACATACTTTACATATTGATACAAAGGCCTATCACACCCAGCGCTGTCAACAGCCATTAGATTAGGCCTAATGGCTTCTAGTGAACTGACGTAAATGCTGTGCAGTCATTTGGTGGAGCAGTTTTGTTTACCACTCTGTGTTCTCTCTGTGCCCCCCCCCCCCCCCCCCACACACACACACTTAATTCCACGGCCCATCTTCATAGTTACAGTCTGTGTCTGTAGGTGTATTTCATTACCACAAAAATTTATCCATCAAGACATAAACAACTAACCTGCTTAGCCTATTTCAAACTTTGAGGCTGTGCCAGTTCTGAAACATGTCCTCCAGGATGTGCATTTGTAAGTGTGTGTATGTGTGTGTGTGTTTGCATGTTTGTATATTTTTGTGTATGTGTGTGAGTGGGTGTGCCTGTGCGTGTGCCTGTGAGTGTGAATAAATGTGGTTATTTTTTTTCTTCATGTGTTTGTTTTCCCTGGAGGCTATGTGGGAGCATGTGTTTGTTTTTTGTCTTATTCTTTCAAAAGGAACTGAGAGATGCAGCTGAAAGGATAGTACGAAAACACCGTCCTCTAGTCCCTAACCTTAAACAGACTTGTTTGTGTCTCTCACAACATGGGTCTACCTAGCCTCTGAGAATGTCGTCAAGGAAACATGTCTCTTTGTCAGACATGAGCAGTATTTTAATTAGATGTATTTGAAATACGTTTTTAATTACGGTACTTTAGCGTATTTTGTCATTTGTATTTTGCAGGATTGGAAAAAATCAAATGTAGTTTATAACAAAATACTTTGAGGGATTGTATTTAGAGTATTTCAAATACTTAAACACCTAAAAAATCGGTCATTTTTTCTCAAATAAGCAACATATTTTCATCACTCAGTTACCTTTAACATGACGATAGGGTATGCTTATCATAGTCTAGGAGCCTAAGGCCAGAATTCTGGTGAACTTGGTTTTGTCGGTTAAAGTTTTTTGCTGTTTCTTGTTGGGAAGGTGCCCGGTGATATCCCTTGGGCAATTCCCTATATTCAGCTCCTAAGTTGACCTAAATAATGATTTGCCCATGAACATGCCAATTTCGCTACCCTTTTGGAACGACAGCATTAAATGTAAACCCATTTATCTTTTTTCTTGCAATAGTATGCCATATTGTGACCAACCTAAGAGTGTTAGATCCAACTTTTCTCTTTTACAATCCCCTCTGGACATGTCTGGAGTAAAAAAATGAAAAAAAAAAGTCAACTTTATCCCCCATTTGCAAGGACAACATGGGGTGTAAACACAATTTTTCTTTGTTTGTGTCAATCTTATGTCACCATGTAGACAACTTAAAAGCATTAGATCTGTCTTTTCTGTTTTATCATCCCCTTAGAACAAAAACTTTTAAAAAATGTAAAAAGTAACTAGATATGATACTGAGGGAGAACATTAGGACATGGACCCCATATGACCATGACCTTTGACCCCATGATCTTGAGTACCTAATAGCTGATGTTCATTCTCACCAAAGGACAGTATTACAGTAAAAGCACTTAAAGGATTTGACATGAGGATTTATGGATTTATGTAAGGGATAGCATCCGCCGAGGTGTCCTGATATGCAGAAATAATGGAGGAGACGGAGGCAAAGAGCTCCCTGATGCGAAACAGAGTAGAGTTTGAGTCTGTATATCGGGACACCTTACAGGATGTTATTTTGTTTGTCCCCCATGTTGCCAGTCATGTATGTAGGCAACAGGCATGCATTAATAGCACAAAAAGGGAAATGCAGTTCAGTTTAAAAGAAGTCGACCTGTGAAATTTGTTGTACTACTTTCATTTCATTTCACTTTCCACTGTTGTGAAGCCTGCTTGTTGTCAGTTCATTCATCGTTTACATTGATATGAGACGTTGATTAATTTTTTTTACCAGATCTACTGCATAGGAGTGCAATGTACAGAATTAATAGGCTCCTGCCAGCCATTCAGAAAATATTTTTTTTTGTCTCTTGGGGATAGGTTTTCAATAATACGCTTTGTAGTTTCTTTTAAAAGTTGGTACTGTATACCATGATTATTGTGTGGGTATTTTTGTATTTTCAAATGACTAATTACTTGTATTTTAATTAAATACATTTTTCACATCAGTATTTTGTATTTTATTTGTAGTTTGTACCAAAATAGTTTTTGATGTATTTGTGCCCACCTCTGCTCTTTGTTTGTTATTAGGGATCCTGCTTCTAGATAGGTGAGCTACTTTTAAAGTAGGGTGTTATATTATAGGGTGCTATATATATATATATATATATATATATATATATATATATATATATATATATATATATTAGCTGTTCTAAAATAAAGGCACAGCAACAAGAAATGTAACAACTTATTCATAGATGATCTTTCTTCCACCAGTAAATACATTTCCTCTATCAGGATGGTTGCCAATTGTAATGCCCCCTGCAGGTAACACCCAGAACCTAGTCAACGTCAGCCGTTTCCCAGGCCTAGGACCCACGATACCCCAAGAGGTTATTGCAGGTAGCAATGACCTACTGTCGAGCGAAGTTGCACGTCTTCCCTTTGCGGCGCAGATAACCTATTACTCCTATTTTATATAAATATCCCCTTGGAAGTTAATCAGGCTTCCGTGGTGGATTTATTGAGATGTTATCAGATAAGGTTTTATAAGGATGGAGATTTTATTACCGTCCTGCAGTACTAAAGTCCAACTAACCCAAGTCTTAGACAGAGCAGATGAATAACCACAGAAGAGACAAGTTGTCTTACCCTCCTGGTTGGAATTCGTAGAAGAACCAAGAAAAGACAAAAATACTGCTTGAAGAATTGGATGCCAAGGTTAAATGGGTTCTTTACTTTTCAGCACTTCAGAGGTGTTAAAAAAATCCACTTGCAGGTTACAATGTTGTAGAAAATATAAAAAGAGTAAATCCACATATAGGAAAAAGGAGTAGGCCTAAATCCACAAAATAGGAAAAAGTAGTAAATCCACAAAAAGGAAAAGAAAATACAGTAAAAATAGTAAATTCACAACTGGAGAAAAAGGTCGTCAGATTGTCGTTCAGCAGTCACTCAGTAGCAGGTCTGATACGGCTCATTTTCCATTCTTTTATTCACATCCAATAATAATCTATTTCTGAGTTCAGGGCAATCTGGCTAAGTAATCCAGCACATTGTTCAACATCTGTTACAGAACATTCATTCACTTCCACACTTTCAGGTGAACTTAATTCAAGAGTAGGTTGCAAGGCCAATGGTTTAACATTACGATTCAATTCCTGGTCAGTTTCTTTCCTGATTTGCCTTATCATATTTTCTAGATCAGACAGATTACCTTGATAGCTAGCGCTGAATCTAGCCTTTCTGCGTTTTCGCCTTGTAAGACGTATTGGTTTTGTGCTACCGCTCTGTGGTCCATACGGATGGTGTTCAGGCAACACGTCACAAGCAATGTCGAGACGCACATCCTCTAACTTATGTATCAAGTTGTGGTAGCGCAATTTGGAACGAAATGTGGTCAAGGTGTATGTTGGAGCTGAATTTTACAACGCCATTGAATGCGATTCAGCCAATCATAGTCAAGGACCGGAACTATCCGTTTTTAGAAAAAGAGGATATCTTTTTGTAGGCCTACTCTGTGCATGCAATATAACCCAGTCTGACTTGTTTAACCTAGTTTAGCATAATTTACTGGAAATTGGGTAAGACCAGTTAGCCTTTATCTAGCTTGTAGGGGAAAAGGAGCTATAGACTAACTGGTCTAACCCGCTTTAAGGAACTAACAACTTTCTGTATAAAATGCAATACAGTAGGCTATAGCAGGGACAGACTGGGACAAAAAAAATCGGCCCTTGCATATTTGGTCCAAGCGGCCCTCAAATTGGTCGGGCACACCTAACTAAATACAAAATCCTCACATTACCCTTAGATATGGATATATTTTCAACTAAGTGTTGTAGAGCACTTAAAGTGACGGCAGTGGCTCAGGAGGTAGAGGAGTCGTCCAGTAACTGGATGGTTGCTGGTTTGAGCTCAACCCTTCCTGACCCTGTCGAAGTGTCCTTGAGCAAGACATTTGCTTTGCATTGCAGCCTCCGCCATCGGTGTGTGTGTGTAAATGGGTGAATGTGAGGCATGAAAATGTAAAGCGCTTTGGGTGCTCGCAAGAGTCGAAAAAAGTGCTATAGAAATGCAGTCTGTTTACCAAATGTAGGCCTCATTGGCTATCACTCTGACTGATCAGAGGTAGCCATGGAGCACATGATCTCCATATTCAAGTGTACAAGCTATGAAAGAAGAGTTTCTGCTACAATTCAAATTATCATTTAAAATTATTATTCTTCGCCGGCTCTGCCATTATACACACGTTTGCAACAATCTCTAGCGTTTCGTTAGCCTGCCTCTGTGCTGTAAACTAATCCTGCTTCGGTCGGCGGGTTGGATACACCGAACTTGCAAGTGGGATATTCTTCCTACAGGCAGTAGGGGCGGGCGAGAGAGCCTTCATTCGCCCCGTAATGACTCATTTAACCATATACCGATTTACGAAGATGATTAATTAACACGAAAACGTTGCCTGGTGTCCCTTTAAACTGAGGAAACAGGAAACAGTTGGCAGGAGTCATAGTTGATAACAACTAACAGTTGAAATGGCTGAACAGTTAGTAGAGTAGGTTAAATAGTTAAATTATTTAATAGTGAATTATTGTAGTCAGAACATTTATTTTGAAACAGTTGTGGGCAGAGGAAATAGTTGAACAGGATCTGTAGTCTTAAGAGAGCCAGATCGTATGCTTAAAGCCTAAGACAGAGTATATAATTTAAAAGTTAAAAGTAGATAGTGTAATGGATGTTGATAGACAGAAAGTTGAATGGATGTTGGTAGGCAGATTGTTTAATGGATGTTGATGGGATAGTTTAATGGGTGGATAAGTGAATGGTTTGAAGAGGATGAATGGATAGAAGTTGGACCTAGAGAGAGTTGGCCTAGTTGAGCAGAAAGCAGTTGATACAGGTGCAATCAGTTTAACTGGCTTTTTGATGGGGCCTAGTTGAGCAGCTGGAAGTTGATACAGGTGCAAATCAAGTTAATTAGCCCATTGTGATGTCATAGTGCCAATGCAAAGTCTATGGGGGAAAATAAGCTTGTTTTTTATTAATATCTCAAAAAGTATAAAGTTTACAAAAGTGAAAAATACATTCCTCAAGTGTCCTTTTCCAGACCTACGTTACAAAGTTTGAACGAAGTTTCTACGTTAAACGGTTGAAGCTGAATTAGACGCAGAAATTTGGTGGGAAGAAGAAGAAGACTTCGGATAACAGAAAAGTGCATTTTCAGTGCCTACAATGCTCAATTGATAGCAGCACCAACAACATACTGTAGCCTACTGTGTGTGTAAAGAGCTAAATTACCTAGGTGTGGTAGACCTTATTACAGTGCATGATGGCCGTTAAGCAATTAGAATCCTATGGCAGGTGTTCAGGCCACCTGCAGCCTCAGGCTTTAAGCATACAATCTGGGTCAATTAAGACTACACATCCTATTCAACTGTTTCCTCTGCCCAAAACTGTTTCAAAATAAAAGTCCTCACTACAATAATCCACTGTTAAACAATGTAACCCATTAAACTACTGAACTTTTTACATTCAACTTTTAAACGGTCTACTTTTAAACTATCATTAAACTATCTATCTATTAAACTAGCTGTCTATCAACAACTTTTAAACGGTATACTTGTAAACTATCATTAAACTATCTATATATTAAACTAGCTGTCTATCAACAACTTTTAAACTATCTACATTCAACAGTCTACTTTTAAACTATCAACTTTTATTAAGCTATGCAACCACCATGTCTATCATCGCATCACCGTAGTAACCATCTCTGTATTATCTATTTTAACTATACATGATATTTTACATCACACCTTTTGCATTTTCATGCAGTGGTAATTCCTTGGAATTGCATTTCTAGTTTATACCAGTTACCACTAGGCTATAGGACAACTGAAACAACACAAAATAAACAGGGCAAGTTTGTTGGCTGTTACTGGAAATATTGTATTCCTGTAGGCAATAGGCTACTACCTACCTACATTGCTGGTCAATTTTAGAACAGTGGAGCTACATGAACTCATGCCCTTTAATGTCTTTCAGTAGCCTATTGTATAGGACTTAATGTTTTGTAGCCTACATTTCCGTCAGTCTACAGTCTTGTAGCCCATCTTCACCAGGGGATCCCTTCCGACGCTCTACTTTGAAAGACCAACCACCACTCATGTCACCAATGTTGAATTCTGGCCGTCTGACGGAAACGTATCAATCTTAACGTCGATTTGACACTCTTTTGCTGTCCTGGTTTGCAAATCATTCATTTAGAAAACGTATGTTGTGCTAGGCCTATTTGTTATTGTGCAGTGGGAGACGGCCTTACTATGTCATTACTAGCCTACCATTATCGCAAATCACCATAATCATCATAGTCAGCATGGCATGTCACACATACCCGCTCCATCGGAAAATGAACTAATGGGCCACTGACTGTCCTTCCTATAGGCCGATCGTTGGCCAAACAAAGTGTAGGCTACAGCCTATTCTATCGGCCCAAAAGGTGTGTTGGCCCATCGGGAAAATGCCTGGTATGCCAGATGGCCAGTCCGCCCCTGCAGTAGGCTATGTCAGAGATGTTGACCATTCCTCAGACAGGAAGTGATGTGATGGGGTCTGATGAATGAATGAGGAAACAGAGTGGCTCATGAAAAGTGCTGAAGGAACTGACAGGAGATCCACCCAAACCCATAGCCATCCCTTTGAGTTTTGACAGCAATAGCCATGCTCAAAGAAAACTCAAATGTAACCCAACGGCAACGTAAGCACAGTTTAGAACTCTATGCGATGACATATGTAGACCTTCACAGCCCAGTTTTACCCACTCACATGCACAACCTTTTATTTTGAAAGGGTAATGGCCAGTCAGATTTGTTTACTTGCATACAGTAGGCCTACATGACTACAGGGACATACAGAATTTCTACTATCATGTCATGCAAACACCACTCAATAAACCTTTAGGTCACGTACTTGCCACTGTTGCCACACAGGGGTGCTAGTGTCATTTCTGTACAATCCTCCACCATGGAATACTAACATGTGACTCACCTTTTTCACAAAACACAGTGTAACTTACTTCTTCAGTATTGCAGGTTTGTCTTAACTGTAAACACATTTCAGTATGTAATGTCTGCTCATTTAGTGAACACTTGCAATCACTGCATTGGACTCAATATCACCATCATATCTCAATGAGTCAATCTTTTTCATTGTGGAAAAGCCAAGCCACAAACAAACAAAATGGTTAACACATAATCAACAAACATCATTTTGTTAACAAACAAAATGATTAACACATAATCAATCCTGCAATGTCAAAATTGATGTCCAAGGGTTGCCAGAAACTACAAAACTAAACTAAACTAAACTAAACTAAAGTCTCTGACTGTCTCTTACAGAGAGATGCTTTATACCACTTTTAAGTACCAAAAGGTATTTTCCACTGACATTTATTTCCATGTGATGTGTGTGTGATATCTGTATGATGAGTCCTCCACGAGCAGGGGAGTGTGAAAAGGAGGGGGGTGAATTTGGACACAATTTGCATTTGTCTGTCTCTAATGGGGATAACATCAACTTTGCATAGCGTCTTACCCTTTTGTGTTCAGACATACCTTCACCCGCGTTACCTCCGGACTTAGTACTAGGGGGCTGGTAAAATCCGGGTGATTTCGAGGTCAAATAATTCTGACATTTGTGTTCACACATACTGTACTGCCCACCCATATCATGTCCAGAGTCCAGTGTATATCTGAAAGGGCCTATAGAGACACAAACAACATGATTATTGTGCGGTCACATTGACAGGGTTAATGTTTAGTCTCTTGCAAGCAAAATATATGCTGAGTGACAGATGCACAGTTTATTTCAGGAGTAAACCTTTGAATCGACACCCAGATCCTTGTAATGAGAATCTTAAATGTTCACCAGGCAATGGCTATGTTTTCATATTAGACTTTTTTCTAGATTGGACTGTGCCTTACAGTCATTGGGCCTCCTGAAATAAGATATCGGGCAAAAAAATTGCACACATCTTTTTTTGTGTAAAAAATTAAATCATTGTAAATCAGGTTTATAGGCTATACGTGTATACAAGGAATTTGGCCTGTGCATTTATCCCATCCGTGAATTTGTGAAACACACAGAGCACACAATGAGCACACAGTGAGGTGAAGCACACATTGAGCACACAGTGAGGTGAAGCACACACTAACCCGGAGCAGTGAGCTGCCTTGCTACAGTGTTTCTTGATGTTTTAAGCCCCCAACATTGTCTTCAAGGCAGCACTGCCTGGAAGGTGCTAGGGTTAGGCATGGGTTAAGGTTAGGGTTAGGGTTAGGATTAGGTGCCTTTAAATCGACGATGGCAGCGGTGCCTGGAATACAACGTTGGGGGCTTAAAACACCATCAAGCTGCTACAGTGGCGCTCGGGGAGCAGTGAGGGGTTAGGTGCCTTGTTCAAGGGCACTTCAGCCGTGGATGTGGGCATGGGAGCGCAGTGCTCAACCACTTTCCCGCCCACATTTTTCCTGATTATGCTTGATTATGTTTTTTTATTTTCAATCAATAAAAAACACATATCATACAGAGAGAGCATATGGATGACAGAAGAAAAAAAAAAAAAAGAAAAAAAAGAAACAAACCAACACACACACACACACACACACACACACACACACACTTAGAAAACAATTCACTTAACAAACACTTGCAGCAAACTTATGTTGACTGTAGGATATTCAGAGAAGCTCTTTAAGGGCAGAGGCTATATTTATCCAGGTGTTTACAGTGGTTGTCTTTGCCAATTGATCTTTGCCGTCGTACACTCAAGGCAAACTATATAATGAAATGAGGCTATCCAAAATCAAGTGGTGAAATAACTGCTTCAAGTGGTGAAATAACTGTAAGACATTAGGTATAGAGTTATTTAAGTCTGAAAGATACAAAATGATGTCATCTGCATACAATGATGTATAATGTTGAGAACCAAGTAAAGTAATTGGAGCAATAGCTTGGCTTTGCCTGAGAGCTTGGGCAAAGGGTTCCAGTGAAAGTGCAAAAAGAAGTGGTAATGGGGGACAACCCCTCTGAAAAATTGCACACATCTGACAACACACTCCCCTCTAGTGGTCGTTCCCTAGAGCTGCAGATTCTGCTTGGTCAGGCCGACCTCTATTCTCTCCCCTGATACGCATCACTGGCCAAACTGAGAAAGAGGACGAAGACGATGTAGAGATAGAGAGGACCAGTGACCGGTCGAGCGCCTAACGACACCGTGACCCGACAAGGGAATCATTCAAGCCATGTGACAACTGATCTTTTCATACAACATAGAGCCGTCATCGTTTATCACATGGCCTCGGTATTTTACGACCGTTGCTATAACTGGGAAGAGTTCAGTAATGGGAAATGTCGATAAAAATCATTTCGGGACGATGTATGGGTCTCCACAGTGAAGACGAGTGACTCTGCATGTCCAACAACTGCGAATCTCATTTCCTAACCATGGGACCATTTGTCAAAATTGTGGAACAACACTGCACCCGACGGTGATCCCAGCGTTTGGGTGCTGTCACAGCACATTTCCATAGTTTTATGAGCAAAGTTAGATGGGTTTCGTAAGGATTATCAATAAATAGACCATATTAATCTAAAACATAAGAGATATGAAAATCAGTGTCTTACCATATCTCAAAGCCCTCTCCTTTCGTTTGGCCAACCTCGGTATTTGTGTGTCTGTCCTGGACTGAGTGTGTGTGAGGTCGTGAGGTTTAGGGAGTTGGTTGATTCTCTGACAAAGATTTAGAGTTCATGAGAGTTGGCATGGCAGCATAGCACCACATAACCTCGTTCACCTTGATCTCAGAATAACTGTTCTCCCATTTGTCCGCATCATGTGTGCTATGGCACAGCAAGAGTTATGGGACAGAGGAGCT